>NW_015150947.1:333015-335546 GCF_000732505.1 Cyprinodon variegatus
GTGGAAGAGACTATATTGTCATCACAGTTTATTATTCGTTATCTACAACAGCAGAGACAGTAATAACAGTAATAAAAGCCGTCTTTGCAAGATACGGTGTGTCAAGTGACACACTTCTCAGATAATGGACCACAATTTTCCAGTGAGAGCTTCAAACGCTTTGCTGAGGAATGGAACTTTGTGCACACAACATCGAGTCCGCATTACCCTCAGTCAAATGGCCTAGTTGAAAAGTCCGTTCAAACTGTGAAGAGACTGTTGTACAAAGCCAAGGACAGTGGAAATACTACCAAAGCCTGCTTGTGTACCGCACAATGCCATTGGAGTGTGGTATGTCACCTGCAAGACTCGTCATGGGACTCAGACTGAGATCGAACCTGCCTATTCAGGAAAAACTGCTGAAAACAAAGGAGGGAGGAAAGGTGAAAAGATACAAAGAACAGCAGAAAACAAACCAAAAATTCTACTATGACAGAGGAACACAAAACTTACCTGAACTGCAAACTGGAGACAAGGTGAGACTCAAAGACAAAACCAACACAGTGTCACAGAAAGCATCTGTCCTGAAAGAAATTCAAGCAAGATCATACAACATTAAGAGAAGAAGATGGCCCAGTGCTGAGAAGGAATCGCCGTGACATCCTGGGGCCAGCAAAAGCAGATCGATCGCCTGATGAAGCAGCCGATCAACATCAGCATCCAGAGAATCCATCATCTGAGATAACAGTTTCGAATTCAAATCTAGATCCTACTGAGAGTCCAGAACAACACCTCAAGAGATCTTCAAGGGTTATATGACCACCAGAGAGACTGATTGAACATATTTAGTATGGTAATGCAGTCAGGATGAGGTAACATTTTGAAAGATAGTTTTATATAGTTGGAATGGTTTTTCAGANGGCCAGCAAAAGCAGATCGATCGCCTGATGAAGCAGCCGATCAACATCAGCATCCAGAGAATCCATCATCTGAGATAACAGTTTCGGATTCAAATCTAGATCCTGCTGAGAGTCCAGAACAACACCTCAAGAGATCTTCAAGGGTTATATGACCACCAGAGAGACTGATTGAACATATTTAGTATGGTAATGCAGTCAGGATGAGGTAACATTTTGAAAGATAGTTTTATATAGTTGGAATGGTTTTTCAGATTAAAGTAAGTACATTTCAATAGATTAAAAGTTAGGTTAAAGTAAGTTCATAAGGTTTCAATGTACATGAGCCATCAGTTTAAAAACTTTTACTTAAAGAAGGGAGGATGATATGAACAATTTAATGGTCTTCCTGATTGAGGTAATTCCCTATGAGTTAAATAGGTGGAGCATGTGCATTGTATAAAAACCAAGTGTTGGAACATACAGGTATGTAGTGTAGTATGAATACAGTTGTGTACGCCTGTAATACGAGTGTGCAAGTTTACTAGAAAAAGCCCATTCTCTTCAAGTACCTGTGTGTTTATTGTAGAACCCACAACACAACTGAAACAAATAGCACTTAAAACAAATTATCATTATGTTTATTAAAGATTTGATACGATATGGGGGGCATTTCACAAAAAAAAAAGAGTAGAAATTTTACAAGTTACAGTATGACAGAGCAGAGATTGTATAACAGTTAAACATAAAAAACACAAAAAGGATGATAGAATGAACAGTGTCTGAGCAAAAAACAAAACAAGCTGTCTTTACATTTACAACAAGAATTTCATATTTACATGAAATTACTGATATATTGCAATACTAGTGGTTTAACGCTTCTTTAAATAAAAGTATTTTACCTATATTTTTTTTATGGCACTTACGAATAAAACAATTACTTAGAAGACTAAGTAAGACTAAGGTTATATTGCTACCATGGTTTTATGGTTATATATCTCCAGATTTTGTTAAATTAAAAACAGAAAATGAATTCCTACACAAGATGCATTTTAAAATTCCTTCCAAAAAACGTCATTTACATTACTGTGGAAAAAAAGAGATGTTCTGTTGTCTCAATTTCTGAAACACAAAATGCAAAGGGATTGGTTTCTCTGTGGAAAAGGAGAACCTTCCAATAGAATAATCATTCTGCAGCAATCAGGCCTTAACCAACTATATAAACAGCTTCCATCGCATAAGCATGTTAGATACACACCTTACATAGATGTATGTCAGGCACCAATTGACCCCCATACCAATGAGGCCTGTGTGGTAGAAGGGCCAGAAAAATAAACTATAGTTTGTCAAAATGCACTGAAGGACTCCCAGCAAATCAAAACCGAAATTCTAGTGGGAGAAAACCAGGCCAAAACCTCCCCAGGCCAAAACCTTCCCTACAGTGAGGCATGGTGGTGACAGCATCATTCTAAGGGGAGGTTTGTTCTTAAGCAGAAACTGGTAGACTATTCTAAATAGAGTAAAAGGGGAAGGCGACAATGTACAGAGATATCCTGAATTAAAACTTTTGGAGGACATAGGAATCCCCATTTCATCATTCTGCTTCATTCTCTCTCTATTCTCCTATTCTGCAGAATCTGTTAGTTCAATCTCTAA
>NW_015150947.1:336989-338128 GCF_000732505.1 Cyprinodon variegatus
TCAACTGGTTTTCCTTAGATAGAAAACTTTGCATCAATTTGACTGTATGATCTGGTTGAACTGTAAAGTGCCTTGAGATGACATGTGCTGTGAATTTGGCGCTATATAAATAAACTGAATTGAATTGAATTAAAACTTCAATCAGATCACTTTGGATCTCAGTTTGAGGATCAGATCCTTTTAATCTGATTGAACATATGGAGAAATTTGAAGATGGCAACACAGACGTCTACCATTCCGATCTGCAAAGAAGAACTAGGAATACTTTCCAGATACACCATATGATTAGGAACTTTATCTTTTTATAAACAAAAAGTAGGGTGTGCCAAGCTTAAGGTTGGAGCTAAGGGAGTAGAACTTTCAAGTTGATTAGAGTAAGATCAGTTAGCTCGGAACTAAATTTAATGTGCGGATGAACATGCCAACCTGTCCACTATCCCTGAAGCAAAGGAGTGTTAGCATATGGTGCTGGGACCTTAACTTAACTAATATGACCACTAAAACAAAAGATTAGATGGAGGACATGATGGAAAAAAACACATGAACAGACATGAATGAAAAACTGAGGGGAAAGAAATGTGAGCGGCAGCAAAAAAGAGTAGCTAAAGTTGGGGATGAGCCTAATTGTTTGTTTACAAAACTGGCAGTTTCTTCTACTACTGAAGCGTTTCTGGAAATCAGACAGTTTTTCAGGGTATCCTTTTTTCTATTTTTCAATTTTATTTTATTTTTTTGATGCATAAAGGGATCCAACATCAAACAATGACTGAGTGCTTGCACCATAACACAGTGACTCCCAACTGGGGGTACTCGTACCCCTAGTGGTCCGCCAGTGCATTGGAAGGGGTCCATGAAAATATTTTATTTCTTAGGTTGTAAAATAAAATGTGAGGACCTAATAGAACAATTAAAAAGGCTTTTACCAACCAAAAAGTAAATTTTTCTCATATGTTTGTCTTGCCTACCAAGCATGGAGATGTTTCACTTCAGTCTTTCAACTTTTAAAATCTTGCTTAGCTTAAACAGAAATCAGAACAGAAAGCAACATGAACCACTCTAACTATAAGCTTTACCAAAAAGGAAAGTTTTAAGCCTAGTCTTAAAAGTAGACAGGGTGTCTGCCTCACGGACTAAAACTG
>NW_015150947.1:338468-343469 GCF_000732505.1 Cyprinodon variegatus
CTGAAGGCTTTTAACTACAGTTTGTGGACTTCCTGATAATAAAGAAAAACAGAGCAAACAAAGAAAAACACATTTTGAACGTTAAGGAGTCAGTTTCCAGTTATGATGTGAATTTACTTTAGGCTAAGGTTAGGGTTAGGAATATAACCGGTGATGGTTTGGGTACATTTCAGATTTGGGCAAAAACTACAATACATTTCAGTCAATGTAAAGTTCTAATATAGATATAAATACAAATTCCTGTGTAATAAAGATGTCAATAACGTCCCGGTTCTCATTAAATCTACAATTTATGATTTCATGTAACTCTGCAACCTTCGTGTTGTAACTATTGTTGTTCCACCTGCAAGACAAACTAGAGGGACAGAAAAGTTTAAGCAGAAGTCTGCAGCCAACCAATCAGAGCAGACCTCAGACGCTGCTGGCCAATAGGAATGCTGGAAAAGCGGCCGACAACACGAAGACAGGAAGAGCACGCGGGCTGTTGTTGTTAAAACGTTATAACGTCCGGGAGATGCCAGCTCTCTGACTGTTTTCTCAGACGGCATGGCTTCGCTGTCATGGCTGGGAGACCTGAGCAGATTCGCTCTGTCACCGTCAAACCTCGCGCCTTTGCTTCTCTTCTTCGCGGTGTTTTATTTGGCTAGTTTTTACCAGAAGCGGCGGAGCGTCTACAGGAACATCCCTCCAGGTCCCCAGCCGTGGCCGGTGGTCGGGAACTTCGGTGGTCTGCTGGTGCCTCCCTTCATCAGGAGGAGGTTCGGACAGACCCCCGACCCGAACATTGGAGTCATGGAGGCTCTAACGTCGCAAGCCCAGGTTTACGGGAACATCTACAGCCTGTTCGTAGGCAGCCAGCTGCTCGTTGTCCTGAACGGCTACGATGCGGTGAGGGATGCCCTGTCAAACCATCCAGAGGTTTTCTCTGACCGTCCAGATGTTCCTACTATCTCCATACTCACTAAACGCAAAGGTAAGGAGGCAACAAGCACACAGACTTCACGTAAACGTTACTAAAACTTTAATACATAGTTTTATGGGCTCTCTGCTTCCTTTTGGTATAATGAAACATGGTGGTGGCAGCATCATGCTTTGGGCTCATGTGTTTTGCTTGGTATTCTGTAGGATTCTTAGAAGACTTTCAGAAAAACAAAGATTTAAAGCAAACATAAACTTTAAAGTCGTAGGAAAACTATATTTAATTTTGAGATAATTCTGGGTTAAACATGTAAATACATGAATTAATTATTTTAATTTTAATATAAATTTGAAGTCTTTTTAATCATTTCTGTCATTCCATGTATTATATATAATTATAAAACATACTTTTTATTTAAGATTGTGTTTTGGCATTTGTTTAAATATAAAGGTATTTATATATTTTTTTTGTTTTATTTATTAAAAAAAAAAGGTGCTACCCTGTACTTTTTATTTATTTTGTATGCTTTTGTTCAGAATAAATATAATGTTATAAATAATTTTGTTTGATTAGAAAAAAAAAGTCTAAATAAAATACTATATTGTTAAGGCGTATCGTTAATATTGATTATTGTACCGACTCCTGCTACAGATCAGGGTTTTCACCGGTCATTTAAAATCATTAAAAGTCATAACATTTTTTATTTTTGAGATTAAGGCCTTAATTGACATTAATATTTATTAAATGTGATTATCATGGCATTTAAAGTGCTTTATTTAAAATAAAAAAACATATTTTTACTAAAACACTTTCTTTAGATATATTATAATGCAATTCATCTGCGTGGAACTGCTTCTGGTTGATCGTAAAGCCGTATGTTCGGGAAAAAAGCTTGAGGCGGAGAAAAATTGAGAGAAAAGGAAAATACAAATTTCAATAAAAGTGGCTGGAAAACGATAAATCTATATATATATATTTATATGTATATATGAGAGTCATGTTTACTTGTTGATGGCATTCAAATTATTTCCAAAAGCATTGAAAGAGCATTAAATTAGAGTTATTCATTCCTGTATAAACCCTGCAGATCGACTAATACGTCAACAGGCTGAGCGTTTGGGTTGATATCTGTATGTTTTTTCTGCGTTCATTAGGCATTAAGGATGCATACATTAAAACTCCCTCCATTTAGAAGCGATAGTTAGTAATAAATGTTTCTGTTTTGTTGAAATTCAGATTTTTTTTTACAAACATTTGTTATTGTTGATAACTGAGAAATTAGTTAACTTTTACAAGGTAAAAATAATAAAACTCCAAATAATTTAGAATTACTCTTCAGTTGCCAATAAATTAGAAATGATTTGACAGAAATATGTGTGGTAAAGAAGGTTAAAATACAGTATTTCAAGGTTTTACGTCAAAGTCTATTTGCTCCATTTGCTCCAAAATTAAGAGTGAATTTTCTCTGATTGTCTAATTTCCTTCGGTCAAAGGTGCTGTGTCTCTGTACTGCAATGTGAAGAAAAGCTGATCCAAAAATATCAGTTCTGTTTTACCTATTTTAATCAGACTAAATCCCATAAATAGAGCCTGTCTGACAGCACGAAGTAGACCTGTGCTCTGGGACACAACACTGACCACCAGAGTTAGGTCCACCATGAAGTACTCCACTCAGTGGGTTTAATGTAGCTAAATATTCTTGATTAATAGAATCATTATTAGGAACAATATTTTTGTATCTATTCAGGTTGTATTTGTTTCATATGAATCTTTTTGAAGATTGCCTTAAATGTTCAGGTCAAACAAAAATAAAAAAAAGCAGGAATCTGTCAGTAACTGGATGCGTCTCCTGTTTCTGATGTTATTCCAGGAATCGTGTTTGCACCTTATGGGCCGGTCTGGAGGAAGCAGCGGAAGTTCTGCCACTCCACCCTCAGGAACTTCGGCCTGGGAAGGTTAAGTTTGGAGCCCTGCATCCAGCAGGGCGTGGCTTCCGTCAAAGCGGAGCTAATGAGACTGAGCGAAGAGCGTGGCGGCTCTGGCGTGGACCCCGCCAAGCTGATCGGCAACGCTGTGTCGAATGTCATCTGCTCCCTGATCCTGGGTCAGCGCTTCCATCACGAGGACCCCGAGTTCCGCACCATCCTGGACCTGATGGCTCGGGGTCTGGAGATCTGCATAAACAGTCCGGCGGTCCTCATCAACATCTTCCCTCTGCTCTACTATCTGCCTTTTGGGGTCTTTAAGGAGCTACGGCAGGTGGAAAGAGACATCACCGTGTTCCTGAAGAAGATCATCGGAAACCACAGCCAGACGTTGGACCCAAACAACCCCAGGGATCTCACCGACATGTACCTGATGGAGATGTTAGCGCAGCAGGCTGCAGGAGAGGAGGACAGCAGCTTCACAGAGGACTATCTGTTTTACATAATAGGAGACCTCTTCATAGCTGGAACCGACACCACCACCAATTCAGTTCTCTGGGTTCTACTTTACATGGTTCTCTACCCCGATATCCAAGGTAAGAGCGCCAGCATGAATCAGAGAGGAGGGCGTCAGACTAGAGGTTGATCACTTGGAGGAATAAACATAAACTTAATGTCGAAGGGAAATCATATTTAAATATCAACTCATTGTGGCTTAAACATGTATATAAATGTACTCTTTATCAGACCATATTGTCCCAAAATGTAGAAAATTGCTATTTGAAAAAAAAAATCCTGTCAAAAAATCTGTGTTTTTTCTCGTTATCTTCTGCAGGCCAGTTAGTTATATGTCAGCTTTTTCACCTAAATTCGGCCAATCATATATCAACGGTCATCTTTCAACCAAATTTTTCTTGATTCATATGTCGCAGCTAATATACGCAACGGTTGAAATAAGAAATAAGAATAATTTACTTTCCCGTTGAGTTATGTCCCAGTGTTCACTAGGGGTTTAAATCACACCTATCATGGCGATTCAATTCAGTATCAGTTTCCTGACCCAACAATTCGATTATTTTCGATACTCAAGAATACACCATCTTCTTTTTCCTCCAACACGTCTGTCTTGCCTACTGTTTACACGAGTGTGTGTAAGCAGAAAGAGGGTAGTGGCTAAAGGAAGTGAGGTAGGAGGGCAAAATAGGTTTAGCGCCACCGCAGCACGGGAGTCAGAATCACGTCTAGGAGCAAATTATAAAAAATAGACCGGAGGGAAAAAAAAAGACGAATCGATACTCTTGCGGACGTGTCGATGCATCGGATCCTCGGCTGTTGGATCGATGCATCGATACAAAACGATAAACAAACAATAATTAACGCCCCCCGGTGTTCACAGGATGGACGTCTGTGTCTTCAGCAGGCGTAGAGCTAACTGAACTGGCAGCGTTGTGAGGCAAGGGCTCAAACATGTACGGCTGTAAGCTTTCTACACCAAACCAAGCTTCTGCCGCCCTGGCGTCCTCTTCCACAACATCTTCGTCCCCGGTTTCCTAAACTCTCCTACTCTTGCACGTTTCCGCTGTCCTGGCGTTCCTTGACAGTGTCGCTTCTAAAGGCCAATTTATGCTTCTGACGCAGACAAAAAGCAGCTGTGATTGGTCCTTGGTATGCCTTTCCAGCTGTCTGTGTGGTCGTCCTTCTCGATTCGGTTTTTAAAAACCGAGGAACAACTACAATGGACAACCTACGGAACCTCCTTAGTCTTTTTGCCAACTCCATTACATCTAGTAAATGTATCTGTTATAATGTAGGATATTTTGGACCTCTTCAAAGTACCACAAGCTATTAGCTGTTCAGTTAGTAAGGTTTTCTGTTTCATTTTTATGAGCTTAGCCACTATTTTAAGATGTGTTAAGTAAAAAAAAAAAAAAGGGGAAATAATTTAAGCTGGTTCAGAAAACAAGGTATTTTAAACTTTAACACTATTGAGTGGGTTAGTCGGTACTTAAACCTTTATGTTTATTAAAACATAAAGGTTTAAGATTTGCTTACTTTTTGTTGTGAAAAGTGAGAAAACCAACATTTGGAGCTGTTTTTAGTTTAGGGTTAAATTTTTGCAAAATAAACTGGTGCTTTGTTCCAGATAAAATGAGGAGG
>NW_015150947.1:343985-345292 GCF_000732505.1 Cyprinodon variegatus
GAAGGCTGTCTTGATTAGATGACCTCCGTACACACCGTGACATCCATAATGTGAAGGAAGGCCTTCTACTCTGTCTATTCTGACTAACAAATTAACAATGCACATGATGTATAAAACAATAAACCTAACACAGATTTGTTCCAGTCTTATCCCTCTTAGAATCAAATTTTCTTTTTGCGTTTTTTTCAAACTGGATCTTGAACTTTTCTTAATTGTTTCCACATTTCACTGACCGGGGGACTTTAACTGGCTGGCTGCTCTCTTGTTTTCCCGCTGCACACATACACAGCAAGAATACCTCCTTTATTGTTGTAAATATACACAAAAATAACCAATAAAACACCAGAAGGATGTAGTAATCTGTGTATATAACCAGATTGAGCCACTGGCGTACATAATTTAAAGTAAGTCATATAACGTGACTGTGTCCCTTTAACCTAATTTAATCTGGACAGTTTAGCAACAGATCTGTTTTAGTTAAACGAAGCAATGCAGATCTTTAAAATCCTTATGTTTGAATTCAAATTGTTTTTGCCCGTTTTGACCCAGTTTGTTGACCTTCAGATGGTGTTTACAGTCCTGTAATAAAGCCGTCTATCAGTGTCTCTTCATGTGGACACAGGGTCCAGATTTTTATCAGCGACATCGGCTTTTATTCATCTACAGGCTTAGGTAGAAGGTTATGATCTGTAGGGATTCAGATTAGTTCTGATCAGTAGACTTTCTGAAGGTCTATCAGACTAATTTCAGAGAAACGTGTTTTTTGGGTCAGTGAGCCTTGTTTTATAAACTCTATTAGTATAAATCATACATTCCAGTCACAGATACCCTAAATATAGAGTTTATTATCAGTCTTTATTGTTACGTTTCAGATTTTTTGTATCCGATCAGACGGATCTGGTTTCCTGAAGGTGTTCAACCCGAGGCTGACATGAACTTTTAGCTGTTCGCTGGCTTTTCCACACTGTAGAACAACCACAGGCATCTGTATTACATCAGCACAGATGAGCCTAATTTGCAAAATATTTTAAAAAGAAAGATGCTAAAAACTTTTAGGGTGAATTGTTTGCCTTCAACAGCTTTGGATCTAGAAACTGAAAATGTTAACTCTTTGCAAAAGAGCAGAAGCTTAGTTAGAATTCGAGGAAAACGTGCAAGATCATCAGATCCAAAGATGAGAAGGTTTCAGCTCTGAACTTTGACTAGGCCGTTCTAAGAAATGAATCTGCTCTGATCCAAACCGACGTTCAGGCTGGTTTTCCTGCTCCACCCTTGTCTCCAGTCTTCTTCAGCCTCTAACAGGTTGT
>NW_015150947.1:347930-349473 GCF_000732505.1 Cyprinodon variegatus
TTTTTTTTTTCCTCTCTCGCACTGCTACTGTGTCCCGCCTCTCGGTGTAACATCATCGGATCTGTCGCTTTGAGACATTTGATCTGCGGTCGCATTTCACTGCTTGGAGAGTCGCTACGTGGTTGGAGGAGAGACTCACAGCAGCACTCAGTGAATATTAACCAGCAGCTACTTCAATGTTTAAGTTAAAGTTAGGAGACGGGTTGGTTAAAAAAACGTAGAGATCATACCACTGAAAAAATCTGTTTGTTAAACATACGGAGCTTTTTCAGCTAAAAATGGCAACAAATTGTAAGTTTATACAAGTTAGTATTATAATGCAAGAAGCTTGAAAAAACATAGTTTGTTCTCCTTTACTACGGTAGTTAAAAAAAAATCTTGGCTTCTCAGAGGACCATGACTCCCAGTTACAGGTTGAAGTGTTTTCTTATTGAACAGACAGAATCAGACTGCAGAGCTTCTACATATCTTGACATTTTGTTTCTGGCGTCATTATATTGTAAAGAGGTTCATAAATCTTTTTAAACAGAGAGAAGCAGAGAGAGCTGCAGATTTAAAGGGGAAACAGATTTACTGCAACATGTAATAGAATATATCTCAAAGTTTACCAGAAAGTCTACAAGAAAAAAATATGCTTTGCTATATTTAAAATGCAATATATCCATATTTTTCTGGATGGATGAATGGATGGAATTGAAACTGTACTTCTAGGGATGCATGATCTATCGATTTTGGCGTTGGAATCGGCTGTTATTCATTATTATTTTTATACATTAACGTTTTTGGGCCCTATATATATAATGCACTAAAAGACATCTCTCTGGCTATCTAGAAATATAAATATCAGTGTATTATGGTTCTCTTGTGTTCTCAACAATAGGAAAGCATTCAATAAATAGATGTTTGAGCTCATTTTTGGAAAATGCAAAAACCTAAATAAAGTGTTCTGGTGGAGTACTTGTAGGTCCATCGGCATCCACCCTTAGCGTGTCCCCACCAACTTTCATCACAAAGTTACACCCTTGCCTCATTGTATTGAATGTGCACACATAAAACATTTAAAATTCACTTGGAATGTAGTTTGCATGCTCGTATTTTAAATAAAACTGCTTATATGAATACTTGTTGCATTTTAGCCCCCTTAGGCTGAATTCAAACTTCATACCTGACTTCACAGATGGCCAGAAGACAGATATTGAGACCCTTAACAAAGGAGGGAAGCATTAAAAGGTCATTGCTAAGGAGGCTGGAAAGAGATTATTGCAGACAAACAATAAAAGGTTTAGTGGAAGGAAAAGCTGTGGTGGGAAAAGATGAGCAAACAGACCTGGAATAAGACAAAAAAACTGCTGTCAAATTCCTTCATGACTGTATTGATGCAGTAATTTAAGCAAAAGGAGACCAGAATGAGTATGTAGTAAATATAAACAACTAAATACATGGAGATCCTGAAGAGGCTGACATTTCTGTTTAAAAACTAACTTCTGATGTGATTTTTTTTCCTCATTTTCCTTTAAGTTGTTGTCACAACAAGCTATGTGTG
>NW_015150947.1:351579-361801 GCF_000732505.1 Cyprinodon variegatus
ATACCAGTAAGTGGCGGTAATGCTACTAACAGTTTGTTGCCAACCGCCATAAAACTCGACAAGAAGAAGAAGAAGAAGAAGGAACAAACACACACAGGGCTACAGAGGATAACAGAAAAACGTGAGAACTAACAAATCTAGAAAATACAACAAAAGGAATTAAACTAATAAACTAGGAAACATAGAACAAAGTAAAGCACAATATAACCAAAACCATGACAAAAGCTGTGGCAGGATAAGGTGAGCAAACAGCAGGGATAATCACAGCCTTCAGAGGATAGTCAAGCATTTTCATAAGGCCCGGAATAAGAAAAAAAAACTGCTGTTAAATTCCTTCATGACTGTATTGATGCAGTAATTTAAGCAAAGGGAGACCAAAATGAGTATGTAGTAAATATAAACAACTAAATACACAGAGATTCTGAACAGGATGTAATTTCTGTTTAAAAATGTACTTCTGATGTGATTTTTTTTCTCATTTTCCTTTAAGTTGTTGTCACAACAAGCTATGTGTGTAATAAATCTGGATTAAATCTAAATCAGGATTAATCAGTGAATTCCCTTTTTAAAGTAACCCATACGGTTTTTCATTGATATATTCTTATTCACTGAGACAGCCTTGGTGTGGATCTAATGGTTTGACCGGTGTGGTCTCCAGGTCGCCGGGTGTGCATGGGCGAGCAGCTGGCTAAGATGGAGCTCTTCCTGACCGTCACCGGTCTGCTGCAGGCCTTCCGGTTCCGGCTCCCAGACGGGGAAGCTGCTCCGTCTCTTCAGGGGCGGTTCGGCCTGACGCTGGCTCCCTGTCCCTTCGCCGTGTGTGTGACCGCTCGGGGGGAAGATGGTTTCAGCTAGAAGGTCTGCTGGGACGTTTAAGGACCTCTAAGAAGACTCAACTCAGGATTTCCTGCATTCATCAATAACATCAATTTATTATTTGTTCATTTCAGGAATTTTAGATTAGTCAAAATATATTTGACTATAAAGATTTAGTTATATCTCAGTAGTATTAATCTATTTATTTAATTTTAAAAGGTACTTTTATCTGTTAATACTGTTTTTTTTTTTATTAACAGCGATTCTATTACATATGAGATAAAACTTTAAATTTTCTTTATCCAGATTTTCTGTTATCCTTCCTGTATATTTAATTTTGGAGAAAAGCTTTTATTTTCTGCTCTGTAGTGCAATACTGTATAGATTTTGATAACTGGAAGTGCAAATACTATTTTCATTTTTTTTATCAGGGTAAAAAATTGTTCACCTTTCCTTTTAGAATATTCTGGATGCAGCTTTGTAACAGGAAATTAGTAAAAGTGCAATTTGTTACTGATGCTAAAGTGTTGGTATAAATAGAAGAGTGTTATTTTCTGAAACCAGCCAATGGGAAATGAAATAAATGATCTAAATGCAATTCAAATAAAAGTCATGTTTGGAAATTATTTATTCGAGTTTGCATTATTTACGTACAAAAGTTACCTACCGTGGAACACCCCAATGTGTAGTTTATATTTTCACCAGCAGAGGTCGGTGTTTCGCTTTGTTTTAAGTCTGAAAAAGTTTTAAAAACTGAAAAACGTCCTTCAGTTGCTGAGCAGTCAATCGTGTAAAAGTAGAAAATCTGATTTAAACTAATCTGAGGTCTGTATTAGATCACGTGGGGGTGAAAAAAGGAAATTGAAGATGTTAAGATATTCCAGTTTCCAGGGCATTTGTTGGCTACAATATTTTTTAAATCATTTTACATTGATATGACATTATCTATAATTTGTCACATTACAACTCTTAATACTAGCTAAAAAAAAAAAGGTTTTTTGGTGCCAATGTCAATAAAGCCACAGATTTAATTAGACAAAAAAAAAATAAAATAAAATAAGATAACAATAAGGTTAATACCTTTATCTCCCTTTTAAATATGTTTAAATGAACTTGGTGGTTCTTTTTTAGCTCCAGCAGGCTTAGATTCAAAGAGCATCAAAATCCTGATTGTTTCTTTGTTTTTTTACATACAAAATAAAGATATCAGAGATCACAAACCACATTACGTAAAATATTCTGGTTCAAATTCAAAGTTTCATTTCATAAAATTGCAAAACAGAAAGAAAAAAGGTTTATACCAGCACAACAGGTCGATGCTAAGTCAGAAGCTAATTTTAGCATTGATTAAAAAAACACAATCAATAATAAAGATAAATTATGTAATTCTTGTTTCCAAATTGCCAAAAAATGGAAAACTGTAAAGTGTAGACTTTAGAAATAGAACATTTTAAATGAAACCTGCTCTTGTCAAGGAATCAATTAACATGACTGTCAGCTGAAATTCAATTCAGTTTATTTCTATAGCAACAATTCACAACACATGTCGTCTCAAGGCACTTTACAGTTCAACCAGATCATCCAGTCAAACTGATTCAAAGTTTTCCTTCTAAGGAAGGTACCCCCTCACACTAAGCATGCTTGTAGCGACAGTGGAGAGGAAAAACTCCCTTCTAACAGGAAGAAATCTCCCCCAGAACCAGGCTCAGTGTGAGCGGCCATCTGCTGAGGCCGACTGAGATTTAAGGAGACAAAGGCAGAGATACAAAAAGCAGCTGTAAAAGGCGGCACCGTCCATGAAACACACAGTCAGGCAGACGAGCTCCCATGTCAGAGGATGAAGAGAGCACATCCAGCCAGTCACAGTCAGAGAAACAGGACTACACTGAAAAACAGGCCGATCTCCAACATCTATAAACAAGGGTGTTGATAATCTCTTAGTTAATGTGTGCTTAAAAAAGCCTTCCCCTAATGATGTCATGAGGGGAAATAAGCTGCCCCGAGCGTTCTGTAGCCTTTATCTAACATATTGTTCCAGGCTCCTTGTCTATCTTTACCAACTCTGACTGGTTGTCATGGTTACGGGTTGTTTGGGCGGGGCTCTTTGGAGGATGAAAGCCAAAACAGCTCATCCAGAGGAGGTCTGAATAAGCTAGTGATGGGAAAATGATTCAACACATTACCAAACTGCTACTGGATTTAGTGTCTCACTGAATACTGCCACCTGCTGGACCTGGAAGTCACAGTCAGAGAAAAAGAACTACTCTGGAAAACAGGCTGAAATAATCTCTGAACCTTTTCTCAAATGTAGAGAATTTATGCCATTATTTAAAAAAACAAACAAATATGACTTATAAGCTTATAATTCAGTCTGATTAAAGAACTTGTGAGTTTTACAACAATAAGCACCACAGGAAAATAATTAACTGTTGCTTGATTTTAAAACCTTACGGTGCATACATGTATCCTTTATATTTATTTAATTTACCCACAAGTCAATATAAGAACAGAAGTGATTCTTCTGCATAGGAGCTTCTATTGAGGGAAGTTTGTTTTTCATCTTGAAAACAGACAGATAAACATAAATCTAGTTCTATTTTTTCTGACATCTGATAAAACTCACATTTAGATGTGACTATCTGATAAGGCAGAAGTACAGAGGACTGCTGCTCTGACACATGAGGTCACCTCATGACTTTACCTCTTATAACAAAAAAATTACAATATTCTGTAAAAAACGATCTAATATAATCAATATGGTCAAAGTCAAAATAAATACCTTAAACTAATCAACAATATTGATCTATTTGAATTCCTTACACTTAGGTTAAACTTTGAAACTAATGTTTGAGCATTTTGTGACTCAAATAAGGAAACCACAAATCACATATTTCATGGAATATTTAATGTTCTTTGAAATTTTGGAATCAACTGTAAGAAAAGTTTGGTCAAAAAGATGTTTCTTTTCATGGTTTATTTCAGGCAAATAGTTTATATGGCATCGTATCCTACTGGATAAGAACATAAGCAGGAATTTAGTTTTCATAATGATAAAAAAGGCCTTAATTTCTAAAGTACCATCTTGTTTTTAAAATCACTGTCTTAAAAAATAACCTTTGAAATTGAAATAGACATAAAAATGCTGAATTACAAAAAATGAATTGTAAAAATATTTAGTAATTTGTAAAACACAAAGAACTTCCTTTTTGAAATTTGTAATAAATGAGGAATATTCAAAAATAATAAACATAACAGTAATTAAGGAAATAAACTGAATGCTAAACTTATTAGTGAGAAAATGAAAAACAGGTCTAAAGGCCAGCAGAATAAAATCAGTTCTCATTAGCACTATGCATCAAAATTATATAAAGTTTAAAAACCTCTGAAATGAACTTTAGATCTTTTATTAAAACAAACAGTGTGAGATCCAGGTTATTAAGTCTTAAAATTGATGTTTGTAACTATCTCTCCTACAAGGTTTTAAAGTTTGTATCTCTGCATTTGATCTATTTGTTTTACAGAGTCTCTGTATATTACAGAAGAGGATAATGGCCACTGAGAAAAAAAAAATGTTAACTGATTAAATATTATTTTAGTTTTATATGGGAAAAAAGTCAGAATTCTGACTTTAATCTCAGAATGGTTGATTTTAATGTAGATGGGCACCATGAAGCTAGAGATGTGGGAGCACTCAGCTTCACTGACAAAGATGTGAGCTGTTTGGGAGGAACACTAACACATTGGTGGAAAATTATGGAATTAGGTGAATTGATGCTATTTCATTAATGGAAGAGCAAAATGTGATTAAAACAAGAGAACTAGTTTAGTCTCTAAAACAGACATGGCTACGGCTTGATGTCAACATGTTTGTTGGCTGTCAGAATTATGTTAGAATGCCAAGATTAAAGTCAAAATCCTGTGATCAAAGTCTGAATTCTGTGATTAAAGTCAAATTTCTGACTTTTTCTTATATCACACTGAAATAAAATTTAAAAATCAGTTAACTTACCATTGCATCTTTGACTGCCCCCTCATTAAAATTGTCTGCATATGTCAAAAATTCAAATATGTCAGAAATCTCTTAACATACTTAAGACATTTCTGACATATTTGGTAAGGATCTGGACCTAATCCCACTGTCTTGTGTTCTTGGTTTGCATCCTTCACTGAACTTAAATTCTTAGAAGTGGAGACTGCTAGATGTTGTTCTATTTAATGCCAAACGGTGTGTTCTTCTTCAACGGATCTCTGACAAACCTCCTATGCTTTCACAGTGGTTGCAGAGTGGGAAGGAACTAATTCCCTTGGAGGCAATGACTCACTAGCTTAAGGACAAACCTCTGTTATTCCACAAAACATGGGATCCATTCATAGATTACATCGGCATAGAGAGTGCACAGACTATACAGAAGAGACTCTATGGACCTGGAGGGAACCATACTTGAGTGTGTATTCAACCAATACCCTTTTAATTGATTAATTAATCTGAGCTTTAATGTTGTTACTGTATATGTTTTCGTGTTTTTTTTTTGTTTGTTTTGTATTTTCTGTACTATCTGTACTCTATATTATTCTTTTTTGAACACATTGTTACAGGTTTTCCTGACTTAGTTTTATTAATTGACTTACTTATTTTTATTTATTTCATTTTTCCAGTCTTTCACTGTGTTTTTTTGGTTTTTTTTGCCTGAATAAGTTGAAAAACGTAATAAAGATATGTTTTTTTTTTTTAAATCAGTTAATCTATTTTATTTTTCAGTGGCCCTAATCCTCTTCCATAGTATTTAACTGAGAGAGATAAATGTATAAACTCTCTCTGGGGTTTTTGTAGGGTTTATAGAAACTGTCCACTAGGTGGCGGTAGTGATGTTTGGAGTTGGTTCCTCCGCTGAATATCTAACCTTCGCAGGTGAAGAAAAAGTCTGCAGGCGACCCTTCACCTAGTTCGGCTTCTTTCTCCGGTTCTGCTCATTTGAAGCTCTGCTGTTTTTGGAGATCTTTTGCTCCAACATGTCTTTTTTCAGCCACCAAATCAGGAGAAGCTTCTCTTCCTCTGCTGTCAGGAGAGTTGTTATTAAAAACGTGACGATCATCGGAGGAGGACAGATGGGGGCAGGAATTGCACAAGTAAGAGACACAGATGAAAGGTTTTCTGGGATTTAATTACTTTATATGTTTTACAAACTTGCTAGTTTCGATAGTTTTGTTCTCCAGCCACAGTTTGCATTCACGGTGCATATTTAATAAGACACCCTGACAGCTGTCTGTGCTTTTAACCCACAAACATCTTAAACAGAGCAAATGAAAGTTGTGCTGCTCTGGATCCAGTTGCTCTATGCAGATCAACTCAGATTGGAAAGTTAACCTGTTAATGATTAGCTGCCAAACTGATCCCAGTTCAGTCTAGGTAAATGTTTAGGAGAGAACCTCTTCTCTTACCCATCCTCTTTTTAAATAGTTTGCATCCATATGATTGAAATATGGAAACAAATCCAGAAAAAAACAAACATCTGTTTTATTCAGTTTAGTTTAACAGCAGCGTCAGAGCAAATGTTACTTTACATTCAGCCCAACTGATCCCAAATGTCAGAAAGTTCACTTTATTATTCAGATTGGTTAAAAAGTCCTCTATCTAAACCATATCAAGCATGCATGAAGCGAAAGTGGAGAGGAAAACTCCGCTTTAACAGGAGGAAACCTCCATTCAATTCAGTTTATTTCTATAGCGCCAATTCACAACACATGTCATTTCAAGGCACTTTACAGTTCACCAGATCATACAGTCAAATTGATTCAAAGTTTTCTATCTAAGGAAAACCAGTTTGAAGGCAATCCCTCACACTAAGCATGCTTGTAGCGACAGTGGAGAGGAAAAACTCCCTTTTAACAGAAAGAAACCTCTAGCAGAACCAGGCTCAGTGTGAGCGGCCATCTGCTATGGTTAAACCGGGGGTTTATGTTTGCACTTAAATGTCCATATTATGCAAAATTCACAATATAAACATTTTGTATCAGTCATATATGTCCTGAAAGCTGTGGATGAGGTTCACAAATAGAAAAAAAAATAAACAACAACAAAAAAACTTTCACCTCTATCATTGAATTTCTCTGTCTTTTAGTTAATGTGTGCTTAAAAAGCCTCCCCCCAATGATGTCATGAGGGGAAATGAGCTGCCCCGAGCGTTCTGTAGCCTTTATCTAATGTATTATTCCACGCTCCTAGGCTATCTTTACCAACTCTGACTGGTTGTCATGGTTGCGGGTTGTTTGGGCGGAGCCTTTTGGAGGATGGGGCACAGAAAGCCAAAACAGCTCATCCAGAGGAGGTCTGAATAAGCTAGTGATAAGAAAATGATTCAACACATTACCAAACTGCTACTGTGGATAGTGTCTCACTGAATACTGCCACCTGCTGGACCTTTAAAATCACTACAGCCAGCCTGTTTGACAGACTAAACTGACTGATTAGAGGAACTATAATACGATTGTATTGTTGTTATTATTGCTGTTGTATGTTATATTGTATTATTTTATATCTTTATTAAAATTGAGGATATCTTTGAGTTTTTTTGAAGCAGTCCATAAATAATGTGAACATATATTGTAATTGGAACATTGTAGTGATTAAATGAATCAGAGTGTTTGTAGATTAGGATGAATTAAGAATTTTTTTTTAAATAAGTAGAGTGAGAACAGCAAACTAAGAGTCAATTTAAATTCAGATAAGTTGAATTATGACAGAGAGGAACAGGATGACAGAACGAGAACATTTAAACAAATGAGATCAAAATGGTCCCGCTGGAGTGAAACCTTTCCTTTGCCTTGGTTGCTCCATACTTCTCAATAAATCTGATGATAAGCAGCAAAAGAGAAGAGATTTTTGTGACAGATGCGCTGCTGCGTCGGTCACATGACTTTCTGGGAACGATACGCACACCGACAGGCTTTTGCTGTAAAAGCATCAGATAGCTGGACCCACAATAAAACCATGATCAGGGGGCCTCATTTTTTTTTATATTTTCCAATATAAGATAATATAAAACCTAGAGACTCGTTTAAAAAAATTTGGAACCCTGATGATAGTAGAATAAATTGAATTAGAGGCTACGACTTTAAAACGAGCCGATATAGAGATATAAAGAGAACGAAACCAGTTCTATTACTGACTTCTGAATCTTTTTTATTTCCTCCCTGGAAGGTCGCTGCATCTACCGGCCACTCGGTGACGCTGGTGGACACGTCTGAGGACATCCTGAAGAAATCAGTAAAAGGAATCGAGGGAAGCCTGAAGAGAGTGGTGAAGAAGAAGTTTGCTGATAAGCCAGAGGTGAGAAGCTGCAGATCCTCAAAGGGACACAGAGACCTGCTGAACGCTTTGAAGAGAACTTCCTGTTTCTCTTCAGGCAGGTGAAGAGTTCATCCAGAAGGTTCTGCAGAACGTCTCGACCTCCACAGACCCTGCAGCCGCTGTTCCCACGTCAGATCTGGTGCTGGAAGCCATCGTGGAGAACCTGAACGTCAAACAGGATCTTTTTGGACGCCTTGACAAGCTGGCTCCAAAGTAAGAGTCGCTAAAATGCTGGAAATGAACCGTTTATCCGCCGTTTATTCTCACATGTCCTGACAGAAGTCTGTCTGATCACAGAGGGAACAAACATCAATCCCTGCTTTGAATGATGTTCTGTGTCTGACCAGCATGGACCGATAACATGAGCTCGACACAGAAAGCAGCTGCTCTGCTTATGATGACACTATAAACCTGCTCTGTAGACAGTTAACACCCAAACAAGCATTTGTTTAGAGAAGAACATTTATGTTTTGGTTTTTAAGGAGGTAAATAGGAGCAGGTTTGGAAGTATCATGGTTCGGATCTGTCCGATTGCATTTGAACTAACACAGAAAATGATACAAATGCACAAATTTATAAGAACAATGACGCCATAATTGGATAAATAAAAAAAAAGTAAAACTAGGCTGCAGAGCTAAATATGATCTGAAGGTTACAGACTCAGGAACTAAAGTTTTACTCTTGTTCCTGCGGGATATCTTCAGGCATAATGGCTAAAACGTTGCTCCAGTTTTTCTTCTCTTTTCAAGGTGTCCTGTTTGCAATTCCACTGCATGGAGCTCTGCTTTCTCATGAACCCGTGTGAGACCAAACTATGGGCAAGATACTCTACCTAAGATATTTTAATAATGTTTTTTTAGATCTTCTGCAGAGCTGGTTTTGACAGAAACAAACTACTTTTCAAAGAAGGTCAGACGTCTGTAGAAATCAAGGTCCTTGTAAAACCGAACCCAGTTTTTATCTGATTGAACTTTAGTTCACAGACATGAAAACACTTGGATCGGAGAGTTGAAGTTGTTTCTCTTTAGATATGCATTTCTGGGTTTCATCTGCATAAAATGTAATTCCATTCTTTATTTTCTGAAAAAGGGCAAAGGGAAAGAGGAGGGGGCCTAAAACTGAGCCCTGTGGGACCCCTCAAAGGAGGGGCTTTACCTCCGTCAGCTAACAGGAGACGATGGGTTTATGGAACATTAGATTTGACCAAAGCTCTCTGTCTCGTTAGGAACTGCTGAGGTTTTGTTTTCAAAGCGATCTGTTTCCCGTCGCAGACACTCGATCTTCGCCAGCAACACGTCCTCTCTGCCCATCACCGACATCGCCAGCTCCACCAGCAGGCAGGACCGCTTCGGAGGCCTCCACTTCTTCAACCCCGTCCCCATGATGAAGCTGGTAGAGGTGGGTCACACCGAGCCACCATTCTTTTAGTCCAGAACCAAACGGGTCAGATAAGAGCCAAACCAAAAGACAGTCTGAAGAGGCTGGAACTATTTTCTTTTCTTGTATTATCGGAAGTCAAAGAACGTTTATGCTTTGTAGTCTCTGCAGGTGTGAATACATCTTTAACACAAAGTTTTCCGCGGGTCATTAAAAATCATTAAAAGTCATTAAATTATTATTTTTTTTTTTATTAAGGCCCCAATTGGCATTAAAATACTTAAATGTGATTTTCTTGACATTTAAAATGCTTTATTTAAAAAAAAGTTTCTAAAAACAATTTGGTCAGATATATATAATGTCGCGTTCTATATGCGTGGAACTGCTTCCGGTTGATCGTAAAGCCGTCAATCGGAAAAGAAGCGGAGAGAAAAAGATGGAGAACGGGACTAATTGGATTAATCAGAAGCGAATATTAGATTATTGAAGGAATTGGCAACTAAGTTAGTAATTGCTTAATCATTACCTGGAGGTTAGCTATCAGTTCATAGAGCAGAAATTATACCAACATTGTAGAAAAATGTATAAACAATAGGGATGGAACGGTTTATGAAAACTGTCTGAACCGTTCGGTTCGACTGTCTCGGTTCGATTCGCGTGTGCTGCGTTCGGTTCATGCGC
>NW_015150947.1:362628-375782 GCF_000732505.1 Cyprinodon variegatus
CAGAACCAGGCTCAGTGTGAGCGGCCATCTGCTGAGGCCGACTGGGGTTCAAGGAGACAGAAGCAGAGATACAAAAAGCAGCTGTAGATGGCGGCCCCGTCCAGGAAACACACAATACAACATATACCGAACCGAAAACCGTGACCACAAAACTGTGAACCGAACCGAATCGAACCGTGGATTTTGGGAACCGTTCCACCCCTAATAAACACTGCATTCAAGATATATAAAAAAAAAAAAAAAAAAAAACGAATTATCTGCCATTGAGAATTGGAGTAATTTTAGCTTCACTTGGTTTAAATTTTATACAAAATCCTCTTCAAGGAACCTTTTGCTGTCCGATTATTAATCGATTAATTGAAATAATAATCGACAGATTGATTGATTAGCAAAATTTTCATTAAAGCAGCAAAATATCAAGTATAACAACTGATAAGCTGAGATATTTTTAGTAACCAATAAAGAACACTACATGATTCCAGGAGAAATATGAAAATCTCTAAAGTTTTCACACAAAAAAAAATAGATTTGATATTTTTTCTGATTGCCAACTGCAAAGAGAATCTGCAAGGACCTTTTTCTCCTCTACAATTAAGAGGAGAAGAAGGTCCTGTTTGTCATTCTCCCAGAAACCATGACGGTTAGAGAAGACCCTCTGATCAGATGAGACTAAAATCCAACATTTAGACCTACATTACAAGGTGGTGGCAGCATTATTCCCTGATATGGGTGAGCTGATATCAGACAAAGAGAAGGAAAAGCTTCTAAAAGCATGACGTGACAGCAGCCAGGACAGGACAAAGAACAACACGGGCAGAAAAACTCAAACGATCAAATTTCAAAAGTCACTAAACTGCCAGCAAAGGCAGAAGAAGCTGGATGTTCCACAGTAAAGCTGGTTTAATCAAACCGCTCCAGCTTTCTGACTGAGGAAAATGGAGATCCTGATGAGGAGGCTGGTTTTGGACCAGGAACAGAATATTTAATTGCTTTTTTTATCCAACTGGAACAGAATCAAACACATTTTATTGCAATAATGTAGGATGTTAAATCTGAACGAATTCCTTTTTAAATGATAAGACTAAAGCTTGATTCCTGTAACTCAAATCCATCAGGACACTTAACTACGGTGGAAGGCTGTCTGAATCCTGCCCTTACTTAGGAAGGAGCTAGAAGCAGGAAGTAGGATGCTCCTTGGTGTCAGTGTAGTAATCATAGGGACATCCTGATGTTTCCAGCTGCCCCAGGAAGGTTGATTCCTTCCCACAATCCTTTGCCTGACATGACGTATAGACACAGCCCACCTCACAGAGTAAAAAAAACAGTTTTTAACAGAGAGCTTCAGCCGTTTGCTATGATGATGTAACTTTTTGTATTTCTTACCTGAGAGGCTGTAGTCCCAGTTTGACCGGCATCATCCGTGTGTGTCGGTGCTTGATGATGTAATAAGGATGTCTGGGTTCAGCACAGCTGTCTGGACTGTTGACCCCAGGAAAGGTGAAGGATTAGGAGTTAAGGAGAGGAGGTAGGAGCTGAAATATGAGGCACTCAGACTGAGTCCATGTTTTGATCTTTGCACTGATAAAATAAAGCATTCAGCTCTGGGAATGCAGTCACTGCCCAATCCGTCCCGGAAGCACGATCCGTTCCACGCATATACATCCGGATGTCCATAAATAATGTAATTATGGTACTAAAACTACTTATTTATATCCTTAACTCACTAAATAATACTAGTACACATCTGTAAAAAATGTTTTATGACTTTTGTGAGACATTTTTTATGCTTTTTATATTTTAAACTGCTTCTCTGATGTCATCATCAGACATGCTCAGAGCAGTCCAGCGAAATATGATGAAACCATGTTTATTTGCATTTTAGTTGTTTCTTTCTTTAGATAATGCACTATACAGCATAACGTTAAAACAAAACGAAAACATGAAATTCAAAAAAGTCTAGATAAATGTTTAAATCCAAAGCCGAAAACGTTAGCTCCCAGAAGTAGCGTAGCATCCTATTTCAGGTGCAGATCAGACAGAGACGAGTGATAAAACAGAAAAGATTTTAATGCATTTATTTTCTCAGGAAATACTTTATTGACCTTTACCACATTATATTGTGGTACATTTACTATTTTTGGGGAGGGAAAATGTCATTTTAGGTATATTTAACAAAATAAAATCGAGGATGACGCGGATGTTCATCTGGATGGGCAAATGAGCTGATAGGACGTGCGCAGAACGGATCACGCTTCTGGGACGGATCGGTAGTGACAAGTACAATAAAAAAAATACTCAAACTGTTAAAAGGAACTGTTTTAGAGGCTAAAAAGAGAGGTCTGTGTGGTGGAGAATGGCCTAGTCAAAGTCCAGAAGAACAAGCTCTAAAAATGTTTATGTTCTTAGTCTTAGTTTGTGTTTGCAGAGGATGGGTTGTGGTTTTAGTCCTTTTTTTTCCACAAGATCTGATCACTGATTCTACTTCCTGTCTGAACATTAGACTCATTTCTCAGCCAATCTTTCCATAAAAAAGTTCTTTTCTTTTCTGGTTCCTGTTTATGATGTAGAAGCTGGTGTCACTCCAGTCCTGACATCATCCCGTATCGATTTTCTGCAGGTCATTGCGACGTCGGCGACCAGCCAGGAGACGTTCGACTCCCTCCTGAACTTCAGCAAAGCCCTGGGAAAAACACCGGTGTCCTGCAAGGTGAGGCACGCGGCTCTACAAGAACCGATAATCACTAAACCTCAGGCGCAGAAGGTTCCGCCCTGACTGGCTCTCTTTTGTTCAGGACACTCCTGGATTCATCGTGAACCGCCTGTTAGTTCCCTACATGATGGAGGCCCTCCGGCTGCATGAGAGAGGTGCGTCCTAGTCCTGCTTTCTGTTAGAACGGTCGCCATGGTTTCACTCCAGCTCCCGTCTGTCTTTCTCCAGGCCATGGATCCAAAGAGGACATCGACATCGCCATGAAACTCGGAGCTGGTTATCCCATGGGACCGTTTGAGCTCAGCGACTATGTGGGACTGGATACCATGAAGTTCATCATAGATGGTGAGCCAACATTGGTCTCTAAATATTCCTTTAACGTCAAAGATTTGGATGGAAACAAGCATCTTCCTCCTGATTCCTTAGGCTGGAGTGAGAAAGATCCCGACAACCCGATCTTCGCTCAGAGCGAACTCCTGAACAAGCTGGTCGCAGAAGGAAAACTCGGCAAAAAGACGGGAGAGGGGTTCTACAAATACAAGTGATCAGTCCGAACCGGAGAAAAGGAGAGCTAAGGGAGGCGGATATACTGTAAAGGTTGTTTCCATCCAGACCGTCGCTGAATGTCAAACTTGAATAAACACAGTTTAAATTCAATTCAGTTCAATTCAGTTTATTTCTGTAGCACCAATTCACAACACAAGTCATCTCAAGGCACTTTTAGAAATTCTAGGAACCACTAGTAAACCTGCAGATTGAGAGCAAAGTGCTGTTAGGAACAATCAGATCTCTGATATCAGATGGAGCTTGGCCATTTAACTAGCTGCTATAAAGTTATTTATGGTGTTTTAAGACATAATTTCTCATTTTCAAATGTCAAGTAAAATTTTTTTGCTGCATGAGCAAATAATTTCACTTGTTTTAAGTAGCTCTTTCCTGGTATGCAGCGGTTTTTCTTAAAATTAGACACCCCTTCTTTAGGAGCGCATCTATTTAAAAATGAATGTAATCACTTTTGATTTAGAAATGAATATAGAGTGAAGTTATTCTATGCATCTTTAGGGAGTCTCCAGTCTGTTACTTTTTTGTTTTTGGAGGATTACATCCTAAAAAGTTTGGAAACCCCGGTTTTAGATAAACATCCATATTACAGTTTCTTATTGGTCCCAAACCTGGACAAAACTGATGTTCAAATAAGTGAACATATCTTATAATAAGCCCCGCCCCCTCTCCTAATTTGAGCAGAAAATTGGGTTGATCTGCCAATGGAATCAGTATTTTCCGCTTTCAACAAAGATATTTAGCTATCATTTTAAACACAAATGATCTTATTCCATTTGCAAATCAACTTACCTGCTCAACATGAGGAAAATACACTTATTTTCAGAAAGAAAAAGGTTTACTTATATCCGATTTTTACCCGAGCAGGTGAAAACAGCGTCCTCTAATGAGCACAATGCATCTTTTTTAACAAGCTTTGCACTGGTGACCACTTGTCATTATTATAAAATTTAACTTATTGATCCAGTAAACTCTTATATTAGCTGTACACTGCAAAAAAATGGAAATCTAAATAAGTAATTTTTTCTTAAAATAAGTGCATTTTGGCTTGAACGGAGGAGGTAAGTGAGACAATGCCAATGGAACAAGAAAATTAACATTTTAAATAAGAAAAAGCTACTGCATTGTTTTATTTGAGGTGCATATTATCTAATAATCTTATTTTAAGAGTAAAAATACTAATTAGCACCCATTGGCAAATCATCCCATTTAACTACTAGAATTAAGGGTAAACACTAGGGATGCACAATATAATCGGCCTTAAAACTGAATATCGGACATCGGCCACCCCACCAATAATTAACCCGATATTTGATCAGCTTCTGAGTTTCTAAAGTCTAAAAAAAAGAAATACTACTTCTTCCTCAAAAACTTCTTTTTTACAGACTTAAAAACTTCTAAAGACAAGGGAAAAAATATTGATACATTAAAATATCCCAATATCTTCATATGCTGATATATTGCCATTTAAAAACACCATATCAATCTCTTTTACTAATGAAATATTGCTATATGTCATCGTTATGCTACGAAATCCCCCCGAAAATTCACGAAATTTTGCCATATTTTTATATGTTGATATATTGACGTGGTATCGATCTATTTTACTAACAAAATCTCACAAGAATTTGCAAAATATCACGAGAGTTTGTAACAGAACGATGAAATTTCACGAGATTTTGAAAGTAAAATAGATCGATACCGCGTTTTTAAAAATCAATTTGATATCAGCATATGAAAATATATTTGAGTATATTATTTTTCAAAGTGTCAGAAATGGATAACAAAACAGCTATTTTCAATGACTACTTATTTTTGTCCAGCTTTAACATCGGTATCGATATCGGTTATCGGCTACATGAGTTTTAAAATATCGGCATATCGGATATCGGCCAAAATCCCAATATCGTGCATCCCTAGTAAACACTCATGGCTTAAGACAAAATTACTTATTTCTAGACTTTTTTTGCAGTGTATTATCTATATCCCCAGCCTGCTGCACTGCAATAAACAAACAAACAAAAAAAAAACTTTGACTTGAAATACACAAATTTTCACTTGATTTTCATAGGCCAGCAAAATAATCTACCAATAGTTCAAGATTTTTGAAGTTAAAATAGAATAAAACATCCATTATCTTATTTCAAGTGCAGTGAATATAAATATGATTTTAGGGGCTAAAGTACTTACTCCACTCTAATATTTTTACTTACCAGCTTAAATGAAGGGCAGCTGCCCTTAATTTGGATTTATTTTCAGATACATTTTTGCAAGGTGGATTCTTTGTAGATGCATTTACCTGTTGGCCTCTGGGTCCTGGAGGTCTAAAGTTCCAGAGGGGATAGAAGACTACAGCCAATCACCTGTTCGCTGGTGTCAGAGGTCAAGGGCCCTCCAGGGAGGGTTTTTTTTTCTCTCCCAGAGTCCTCTCTGTGTTTGGCTGCTGTCATTTCACACGCAAGTCGAAAACTTACCCAGCCCTGGATGAAAACACAAACCAGAGCATGATACCGTCTCTGCTGTGCTCCATTGTAGGAATGTTAGCCAGGTGAAGATCTGTTCTTGTTTTGGTTTAACCAGCCTATTTATTATCAATTTAATCTGAAATGAAAAGGAATTCTTAAGCTACTATTCCTACCTGTTCCACCCTACAGGCCTGATTAGTGGCGTGCATCAGCAGCGGTTGATTTTCCGGATGCCCGTCTCCACAGGGGAACTCTGCCTAACTGACCGCTGACGAATCCATTTTGGAATAAAGTTGTAACGTAAAGTGGAAACCAAGTTCTTGAAAACCAAGTCCAGTGGATTTTTTGAATTTTTACGGAACGTAAAGTGGAGCACTGCACTGAGAACATGGTGTGACAGAAAACTCAAACCAGCCTCAAACCGTTTATGTCTGACTGTTGCCAGGAACAGAGATCCACAATAAAATCAGCATCGTGTTTTGCTCAACAAGACTCAAGTCTTTGAGATTAAGTCCATAAACTCATTAGGAAAATATTCTTTCCCAGTAGTGTTCTCTGCCATGCTTCTTTAACACAGGCTGTGGTTTCCTTGTAGTGGTTTAAAACCAGACCGCTCAAAGCATCTGCTGCGGTTTTCTGGATCTCCACATAAACGATCGGAAGAAAGTTAATTTAGGTTTTTTTTTTTTTTTTTTTTACATGGAGCCTGATTAGGAACACCCTGATGCATCAGACTTTAAGCCCATCTTGTTTTATTTCAGCCTAATCCTCACACAGGGCCACGGATATTTTAATTTCTTATTTTTCAATCATAAAAAAAAAAAAATCATTTTTAAATGGTATTTTAAGTTTCCTTGTGATGATTTTGAGTTCCACTTAAATTTCTTTGATGTTTTGAAACTCAAGTATGACAAAAGTAATGAGAAATCAGTAAAGAGGCAAACATGTTTTCACACCACTGTGTATTTGATCTCCAGCCGTTATTTGATGTTTGGCCCTCATGGGATAACAGAGACCTGGCAGAGGCAAACAACCATGCATACACTCCCTCTATCACTTCTAAGGGCAATGGTGGGAGACAAAATCATCCTAAATGCTGCGTTTCTGGACCGTGGAAGGAAGCCAGACTTCAAAAATGGGCAAAAACCTTTCTAAACATCATTGCTGAATGTTTTGGTGTCTGATTAAACCAGATTCAAATATTTAAGCCAATTATAAAAAAAATATTTGGTATGAGCAATCAGCCCATCAAAAGACTTCCACAACAAAAACACATTGAAGTATAATGTTCTAGCTTTACCTTTCTTCACATGGAGGTGGAACTTAAGTGTTTAATTTGTCAATTTGGATAAAATTATTAAAAGTTTTAAAAACCAGACAATTTAAGATGACCTTTAGAAAAATCCAAAGATCTGAAGCAGTTTAATTTTTTCTTTTCCTTGGCAACAGTGATGCCAGGCCCACATCCCAAATCGGTAGAAGTGGGACTCCATGAGAGGAAAATTAAAGTCCAAAAAAAAAAAAGCAAAAAAATTTTGATTAAACTTTGTGACGTCACCTGAATAGGTTTGAGAGAAGAAATGTGATCTTTTCACCAATCAGAATATTTTAATATATCAGGAAGTGGCGCTTAGGCAGACCCTTACCAAAGAAGACTAATGCTATCCTATGAAAAGGACTTAAATATAGTTTGCAAAACAACAAAGCTGTTATGATGCATTTTTATGTTGTACATTTAACCCCAGAAAATTTATTTGAATGTTTACAACAAATGTCATAATGTTGGAAGATATTTGAAGTATCTAATAGTCTTAGGATTCAATCAAGGGCGTTAAATTGGAAGATATGGCTTTTGACCACCAGATGGTACTGTTTCACCGAAATTGCAACAAGATGGAATCTGATCCATATGCAGATATTTAGTGGATCCTTAACATGTTAATTTCTATTATATCAGACAATTTGTGAGTAAACGCTCTTTTTTTTTAATTTTTTCGGTTGTGGAGTTTTAAAACACGCTTAGGTTTCAGCTCAGTCTTTCACCACACGACTCAAATGAGACAATGGTGCCTTTTATTTTCTTAAAAAAAAAAAAAAAAAAAAAAGAACAAAAAAAACATGTTGAAACAATTCAAATATAACTTCCTGGGAAGCAAAATGCTCTTCCAAGATAACAGTGGCCGGAAATATTATAATTATAATAAAAAAAAACAATGAATTTGTCAAGTAATACTAAAATAGAGCATCAAAATAAAAAATAAAAATGTTACAGATATGGAATAAACAACATGGCTAAAACGACGACACTATCTGCTACCAGAGAGAGAAAAGACAAAAGGTCCATTGCAATAAAAGAAAGACTGTCATCAAGTGCTGGGGTAAATATATATATCTGCTTCATTTGTCATGTTTACGAGCAATAAAATATAGGCCTCTGAGCTGTTACTCCTGCCTGTGTCCTGATGTAGCCTGCAAAAATATCCAGAAAAATCCAACAGATCCTGACAGTTTTTTTTTTTGTTTTTTTTTTAAAGTACACATACCGAGCGATTACGTTACATCCGAGCCGACTCGAGGTCACCATTTGTTACAAATAGTTATCAAAAGAAGCCTTAAGTTTTCATTTTTCTGCAAGACGCTCCAACAAGAAAAATGGCTTTCTTGTGTCCAAAGCTTATTTTCATATATACCACTATAAAAAAAAAAAAAAAGTCACTAAAATATACACTGAGAGGATGAAACGAGATACAAAAACAAAAGCATTCAAAATCAAATTCAGTCTAAAGCAAAGAGAAAAACAATCCTTTTTTTTCTCCTCCCCGCATCAGCTTGGTCAGCGGCACATTAAAAGCTCGAGGACGTTTTTGTGAGACGAGATGAGATCCCTCCATCTTCCTTAGTGCAGTCTTTAAAAACAAAAATAAAAAAAAACACAAAGAGGTGTTTGGTCGGCCGGGTGGAAACCCGAAATGTCTTAAAAACATTTCCAGTGAGAGATGGAAGAGAGGGAGGGGTGGTGAAGTGAGGGTGGGCCTAATGGGCTATACAAAAGGAACAGGTGACAAATAAGTTAGAATAAGTTAGTGCTGGTGGAGGAGTCGGTGCTGCGGTTTTCAGTGCAGTGCCCTCAGAAATGAGAAGAAGACGGGTGGGCTTCTGGGGTTCTGCTGTGAGGGTCACGTGATGGTGCTTCTGCAAATCATGATTGTCTTGTTCAGTTCAGTGTCTCCAAAGCAGAGGCGCCTTCAGGAGGCGGTGGGAAGAGTCTAATCTGTTCCGGTTTGGCCGTGTTGAAAGGGTAGAGTGTTGGGTGGAGGTGGAGAAGGGGGTCCCTCTGAGAACTGGAGGCTTCAGGTTGGAGATTTTAGGGTCTTTGTGGAATCTAACAGGACTCCATCTCAAGCAGAGGGCCCGTCGCTGCTGCCTTAGCTTTGCACGTGGAGAAGTTATTCCTCTTTCCTCCTGAGGAACCAGAAAACAGGAGAGGACTTTAATCATCTGCACCAAAACATTGCTCACATTCCAGACGGACACACCAGGAAGAGTCGGATCACCGCGAGGTGTCTCACCCCGCAGGCATGCAGATCATCATTCCCATCTACTCTATCCATCATTAGTGTTTTTGTTCTTGGCCAGTCAGCGGACTGAATGCAGTGTCAAGCCACGCTCTGAACTACAGAGGGGGTCAGAGGTCAGCAACAGGATGTTGGTCGGCAAAGGCTTTGAAGCAGGCCGACACGAGGGGGCTGCCGTGACCCAGCTGGCAGCGCTTCTCTCCTCCCTTCAGCCTCGCCCAAACGTGCAGCTTCTGGCTGACGTTTGAACGTCGGCTGCATTCGGCCGATGGGGAAACAGAAGGCAAAAACAAAGCTGGCTTTTTTCTTTGAATGCCCACATTATGCTTCCAGGGCAGCAGAAGGTAACAACAGCACCACTACAACTCTGATAGTTTTTAATCCTGAGTCGATTTATATATATTAGACAAACTTTCATGTGAAAGAGCTACTTTACTTTGATTCCCCTTTTGGTTTTCTGAACTTCTTTGTTGCAGGGAAACTAGTCAAACTGGAAAAATGATCTAGAAATAAGGAAACATTTCTTAAATTCAGTGTATTTACCCTTAATTTGAGTAGGTAAATTAAGATAATTAGATAATATGCACTTGAAATAAGATGATGCAATCGTGTTTTCTTATTTTAAGTGTAAACTGCCTTGTAGCATTGACAAAATATATATTTTACCTCCTGAATCCAAGAACAAATGCATTTATTTTAAGAAAAAATGACTTATCTAGATTTTTTCAGTGCACAAACTGGGATCAAGGTGTTCTAATAACTACATCTGAGTTTATAAACACTGCTTTAAAGACCTTTCTGTGTTTTTAAACTGTCTTTACAGTCCTGACCTGCATTGCTACCTCAGGTTGGGACTTTAAAGCAGTAATGGGAGATGCATCGAGTACTTTAGCAAGATTTACAAACAGAGATTGGGGAAATTTAAAGGCTTGGAGGGGTTTATAAAATGCAGCTGCAGACAGTGTTTATAGATTCAGTTCGAAACACCATTTTGATAAGAAACAATTAGCTTCATTGACTTGGACATGTGGTTCTCTCATAAAAAGCGACTAGGGTCATCAACTCATTAGGCAGTCAGCAAGAGATTTATTAGAACATTATGAATAAAAATTGCTTCATGTGGGAAAAATCAGATTGATTTAAGCTCTGCAGAAAATCAGGGACACTTCATTTAACCGTTTTTCCTGAGAACTCTTACAAAAAAAGAAAAACTGACTGAACCCAATTAGCACTTTCATCCAGTTTATTTCACCAATATGCAAACATTCATGCAGAAACATCCATATCAGAATGGGTTTGGGTTCAGAGTCAAAGGGTTCATATAGCGCCATGAGAGGAATCCTCTGTGCCACTCTGATTGGCCGTGACGAGGGTTAGCATTAAGGTAGCCCCACTTTCCAATGAAAATGAAGCAAAGATCTGGTACAAAGCAAGCTCTAAAAAGCGTTTTAGTTGAATAAATAAATCAGTTTGCGTAGTGGATATACAACTTAATATCATCGGCATAGAAATGAACATTTTGACAGAAAAAAACTTTTCTAAAATGAGAATAAATTAGAAATAGTTAATGGGGAAAAAAATGATTGAGGTCTTGATTTGGACCATTACCGGTAAGTTGATCTCATATCTTCCCTTTTTTAAAGGCATAAAAAACAGATTTTAAGCTTTTAACTTGAAGTTTGAACTGAAGAAAAGTTGAAATGCTGCCACTACCATCAAACCGTCTGTTAGCATGGTGGACTTTTCATGTTGATTTTGCTTTAAGCACAATAACTCAGTGAGCTTTCTTAGTCGGCTTTGTTTCCTCCTTATTTCTCATGCGGTCAAATGTTTTATGTTTCGTCACACCACATGCCAGATTCCATGCTTCCGGAAAACTACCCGCAGGATCACACTAAAGGATGACAGCGATGGCCAGGCTGGTTAAAAACGTTCTAAATCGGATTCAGACTCAAAGCTTTATCCAAATCGACTTTAAGAGATGCTAATGAAACTGGCCTCCGCTCCCATGCTGGGAAATTGTTTGTCAAACTCGTCTTTTCCCCCCTGTGATCTCGGCTAACGTATCAGAGTTTGTTTGTGCTATTGACAGGCTATAAGGGAGAGTTATTTTAGACCGGAGAAGCATCAAATGGAATGGGTGATCAAAGTGGAGAGGCAGAGACAGAGGTGGGTAGATGCCTCCTGTGACTGAACAGCCAGGATGAGGGGAAAAAGAAGCAACCATATTAGTTTGTTTCTCCCTTTTGGGAAAGGAGAGGGTTTTTTTGCGAGAGAAGTCGGTGGAGTCCTGCGGTTCGCTGCTTCTTTACGCCCAGAAAGTCCTGAAACCCCACAAGCAGACACAAAGCGGCAGACTGCTTTACCACATGTGGATAAAAGGGAACAGGACAGAGGCCACCTTTCCCGAGGAGAGCTGACCCCGGAGCTGCACGCGGAAAAAGAGGGAGATCTCCTGTCGCTTTTATTTACCTCCGCCGCCCTGCCTCTTTTCATCCCAGGATCTCAAAGCAGGCCTGCACGCCCGGCCCCCTGCACCCAGTTTCCTGGGGAGCGTTTTTTCCTTCCTCCATGGCAGACATGAAAAGCACCGACCTTCCTGCCTGGGGAAGAGTCCTGAGGGCTCTGGGCGACTTTGTTTAAGTGCGTTTAAAAAGAAACGGGGATAGAAAAAAGTGCCGGTGGTCACAGCGGGGGCGGTGGGTGGCTGTACGGGTGCGAAAGGCCCCAGCTTCACAAGTCTGGCCGACAAACGCTCAGATTCAGGAGCAGCTTGACCCTTCCTCACCTCCCTCCTCTGCCTCCTTCTACATTAGAGCTCAAGAATGCTCGCTGGATTCTTTTTTTGCAGGAAATGAAACGCTGCTCTGTTTAAAGGGTGAGGGAAGGTTTACACCCCCTCCTTTTTCTCTCCCCCAATGCCTTTGCCTCTACGCGACGGGCGGATGGAGGGAAGGGGGAGGAAGGAGTCTCCCCCGGCTTTTGAAGTGTGGGAGGTTAAGATAACTGGCACAGCCTCGCGCCTCAATCGCCGCTTTCACCTCGCCGGCCAAATCAAAGCATCCACAGCTGGGGCCCCCTCCAACCTCCTCAGTAACCCCCCCCCCCCAACCCAGAGCGCTGGGGTTTTTCTTTTTGGAGCCATTAAAAAGAAAAACAGAGCCGACAAATTACTCTAAAAATAAGCCGAGTGAGGAGAGGTGTTAGCAGCAGAAGCTGAGGTGCAGAGTTTAGCGTAGGAAGGGAGGAATGGGGAGGACTTTATGTCTGAGAGGGCATTCCTAAACTTCCAACCCTGCTCTCCTTCCTTCACATTTGGGCTTTCAAGCAACCAAGACTTTCATGTAATCTTGAAAGGCCACTTGATCAGTAAGTTCTGCAGGCTTTCTGAAGGCCTTTCAAAGGTTTTCTCTGGACTTTGCTCTTGCTTTTTTTTTTTTTTTTTTTTGCTCCAAGTTTCCTAAAAGTCTGGAAAAGTATGAAACCAAACAAGTTTGAGTTAAAGATGTACAAAAAGAAAAAGTTTGGATTTCCGGATTTGTTTCTTTGCTTCAACATCAGCTCATTTTCCATTTTCCAATCTGACCCATTGGGGGCAGCAGTGAACTAGAGACTTATTAGTCATTATCAGTAGAAGAAGTGAACAACTAGTGACATTAGTTAGGCCTGGTTGGAAGAAAGTCTCTTGAGGATCCCAAAAAGAGAAAGATAAGCAAAGGGATTTTGCTAGTATCTGCAGCAAATGTGGGATATTTTGTCTTTTCAATATTCCTTACAGCTCTTTTGGATCATTTATAACCAATTATTGATCCCCCCCCCCAAAAATCAAACAAAAACACAAAA
>NW_015150947.1:376066-380405 GCF_000732505.1 Cyprinodon variegatus
CAACATGTCATGCTAACCCCGAAATCCCACATACTCCGTCAGCGCTCCGCTCCGCTGCGCTCCAGACCGGCTGCTCAAAGCAAAGCCTACAGCCTTTGCTGTGGCTCCCGTCCGCTCCGCTCTGACTTCCTTGAAGATCGTAGAGAGCATGCGCGAAATGATTAAATTCAAACCAGCAAAACATGCGGAAATGATCCAGGGTTTCCGCGAATCATTAAAAATAATTACAATTAATTATTTTTTGGGGATTTTTTTCATTAATTTCATAAAAAAAATATTTTCATTAATTTTTATAAATTTTATGAATTTTTTTATTTTTCGGTGTAACAATAAACATATACCGAACCGAAACCGAAAACTGTGACCACGAAACCGTGAACCGAACCGTGGATTTTGTGAACCGTTCCACCCCTAATAAACATGGGATTTTTCTAGATTATATATTCTAGTTTTATCAAAATCCCAAGTAAAAAGGCAAAAACAAACCCAAACAGGTTGAGCACATTGGTTGTTGCTTTTGTTTATTGTGGGGGTTTTTTTGTTTGTTTTTTTACACAGCTATGAATGGGTAACTGTAAACTTTTCAAAACCTTTATACATTTTTGAAATGCTGCATTAAATATCGTGTTTAAACCTGGTTTCACAATAACTTCTAGGCGGGGTCAATAAATGTGGAATTTAAATTGGAATAATGTGAAGGAACTCTGCCACCTCTTTCTGCTCAATTAGGCAAAGTCTCTTTTCTAGAACAAAATTTTGAAAGAAGGAAAAAAAAATGTTCATACTTAAAAACCTTTTCTGCATCACATCTAAAACTGATGTCCAAACTTTCGGCTTTATAGCGAGAAACAGGACCAAAATATGTTCTAAGTTTCAGCCGGACGTCCTGCAGAAATGCCTCATTTTAGATCCACTTGGTTTGTTAACTGGGTAAAAAGAAAGCTTTAATTTCCACGATTAAGTGCAGAGGGAAGGGGGGGTTGTTTTTTTTTTTTTTTTTTTCTAGAAAGGAAGAGAAAGATGAGGAAAGATATGAGAACACAGCAGAGTAAGGAAGGGTGAGGTCTGATTGTGCTTAAAAATGGGGGAACGGGGCCGGGTACAGCTACCCAAAACCCCAAACCTCAGGCATGCGTGGGCGAGACTCGAAGGGTTGGGGTGGTGCGGGCAGTTTTTTTTTGGGGGGAGGGGTCAGAGGGAGCTGTCGCCCACATCTGAAGGAACGTCGCTGGGGGCCTGAGCAGCTGAAGTCTGGCCCCGTGTCCCCTCACAGATCAGGCTGAGCCTCTGGAGGCTGGAGGAGAGGAAAGGGAGGGGGGGTGTGGGGGTTGCGGCACGTTCAAAGAACCAGCACAATGACTGCTCCCTTTGCTGCGGTTGGCTTCAAAAGGACCTGGCTGCCGCTCATATTCAGCACCGGGACAGAGGAGCAGGGCAGGAAAACCGCAGCAGGGAAAACTCATGGAGTAAAGAGGCAGAAAATGAGTGAAAGAAGAGCCGGAGTTCAAGTTCTGCCTCGTTCAGCAGCAACCCGGAAAACAAACAAACAAAGCGACGGTCTTCCTCAAGGATAAGGATCTCCTGGAGGGACAGCTCTATAGGGTCACAAGTCTCCACCTCTTTTTAAAGGCTGCAGGGCCCTGAGGTGTCTGGAGGGGGGGGGGGTGTGAGGAAATAGAGAAGACATGACAAAAAGCAAGGAGCCCGGACCCTCATAGAGTTACTGCAGCTGGCCAAACCTCAGCACAATGGGCCCGTGACTCAATCAAAACAAATCCTGTGCTGCAGTCTAAACAACCCCAGAGATGCCGCTCCCCCCTCAGAGCGTCAAAAAAGGGCCGGGTTCGGCAGCGCGAGCCATCCGCAAACTTTAATCACACAAGCTCCAGCGGAGTGCTGAGTGCTGAGTGGGCCGTTTGGCTTTAACAGAGCCAGCTTTGTTAGAGGAAGAACATTTCCTGTTCCATTTCCTACCTCCAGAAACATTAGCCTAGGTGTTGCTCCAGACGTCCTCCTACCTCCAACTATCCCTCATTCCTGCCAGCTTTGAAAGAAAACATCCTCTTGCTTTGCATTTACTCACATTTGGGTGTGTGTTCGGATCAAGAGTTCTTTCCCAATTATGTGGGGTCAGTAATAAGGCAGGGTGTGGAGGCAGTGGGCTGTGCCGCGGCGGCCCAGAGGCTCAGCGTCAAATTGAAGCGGTTTGGGAAATGGAGGCAGTGTCTGAATCCGGCCTAATTGTGTGTGGAAGCTGATTGGATCTGCTGCTGTGTGTTTGTTGGGATGAGCTTCTGAGAGGAAGACGTGAGACGCAACAAATTACGGGATCAAATTTGGAAACAGACCAGAGGATGAGTGGCAGTTGGCTGAGATTTTTTTTTCTTCTTTTGGCCTGTTTTCGCCAAACACACACACACACACACACACACACAGTGTTCCTCTTTTCCTCATCAAAGACGCCTGACAGCTGACTTCTGGCTGCTCACATCAGACGGATCAGAGCGCGGGCGCAGAGGGGAGGGGCCGCCGGAGCCAGAACAACACTTTCATTATATCCTCCAGAGCAGGAAAACTGCTTCATTTTAAAACGACATCCTGGATATGACCCAAAACTAGAGGAGAATGGTGACTTCTGGAGCTCCGTGGCCTCCTCTGCAACAAGTTATGAAAGAAATAAAACAGCTGTGTTGGGTGTGATAAAGAAGCAGCAGCAGAAACAAGGAGGCGAGGCTGAAGGGAGTGCAGATAACCATCAGCGAGGCTGTGAATCAGCGGCTGACTCAGACAAAGAGCCAACAGCGTGGCTCCAAGGAGGCTTGGGGGGTGAGGTGACAGAGATACAGTTTTATCAGAGGAGGAGATGCTCTCAGGTAGTGATAAATAAATACAGACCATAAGATAAACAGATATTCTCCTACTATGATTCTGGGGGAGAATTTAAAAGTTTTTGTTTTTTTTTATCCAAGTATTCCAGCCTGATTGGGAGTTTATTCTTTAACCTGAACATGCTCTGCAGGTTGAGCCGGAAAACACCAGGAAAAGAAAAACCAACAGTTTCCAGACAGAAAAGAAAAGTGATTGTTTTCCCATTCCATCCATTTTCCATCAGGCTTATCCAACAGCGAGACAAACAACCATTCACACTCTAACCATTCACACTCTCACACCTAAGGAGAAGTTAGAGAAGCCAATTAACCTAACAGTCATGTTTTTGGAAAGTGGGAGGAAGCTGGAGTACCCGGAGAGAACCCACGCATGCTCAGGGAGAACATGCAAACTCCATGTAGAAAGAACCCGGGTTTTTCCTCTTCTTAAAATAACATCAGAACCCCAGAATTAAAGTTTGGGTGACATAACTCACTCTCTACTCTAAGGTCTTAATGTAAAAATATTTATTTTCTTGATGTAAAACAGCCTTGATCAGCAACAATCCAGTGTTTGCTCTCTTTCAGTTCAGTCCCTGATCAATTTCTGTGGATTTCTCTTGCATAAAGCCTCTTAACTCTGGCATGGGAATCTTTAGGCATAAAACAGCCTCTTTGGTTAAGGGTCGAACAAGCAATAAAAAGACAGATACCAAAGTTTGACAGACAGAAAAGCTGTGATCTTAGTTTCACTGTATGGGCTGTGAATACTTTGGTGATTTAGAAGAAAACATCTGTTTTACTCCATCACAGAAACAATAATTAATAATTGAATTTATTAATCTCACATTGGAGAAATTCACCTCTGCATTTCACCCATCCCCTTTGGGAGCAGTGGGCTGCCATTGTGAAGCGCCCAGGGAGCAGCGTGAGGTTAAGGGTGTTTGCTCATAGAGCCAGAGTGGTAGTCTGTGGGAGTGGGGCTTGAACCCAGAACCTCAGGATTCCAAGCCCTATGCCCTAACCACTAGGCCGTCACTTAAAAATGTGAAAGCTGATGTAATTTCTTTATTTACAAAAAATGCATCAATTATTCCAATTTCCCAATGATACTCTAATGTATGAATTCTTGCATTTAGGCAATCTGCTGTGTTAAGTAGTGTTGCACCAATACCAGTATCAGACGGGGCCCCGATCTAGCACTAAAATGGTGGTATCGGTATCAGCGAGTACCAACAAATTGCTGATGAAGGTTCTCAGTCATCCAGGTCATAGTCATTCCGTAAAAATTCAAAAAAATATCCACTGGACTTGGTTTTCAAGATTTGAAGACGTTTCGCCACCTCTTTCTCCTTGAGAAAGCTTCCTGGAGAGGTGGCGAAACGTCTTCAAATCTTGAAAACCAAGTCCAGTGGATATTTTTTTGAATTTTTACGGAATGACTATGACCTGGATGACTGAGAACCTTCATC
>NW_015150947.1:380793-419861 GCF_000732505.1 Cyprinodon variegatus
CATTTTGTATTAGTCTGTTTCCTGCTTCACAAAGCAGCAGCTTGACAAAGCCATGATGGTAATTATTTTACATCTAAGTAGTATGCAGTTCTTCATATATACACACATCAATTTCAAACAGATGTTATCGGCCAATACTGCACAGCCAGGTATCGGTATCAGGGCCAACAAATTACATCGGTCCATCACTAGTGGTAATTAGCCTTTAGTCTGCAGTAGCTTGTTTTTCCAGCAGAGGTAAGTATGTTTCCTTCAGCCAGCTGATTAGCAGTGCAAAGCCAGTACTGGGTTAGGGGGGTTACTTGAGGCGAACTAACATCTTAATCTTCCGGAGTTCTCATTAGAAGGAGATATAGAAGCACATTTTAAACCTTAACCATTCTGGTAATCGCTCCATTTGCAGTCAGGTCATAGTGTAATCATCTATTCCCCTTAATTGGGTCCTTTTCATTACTTCGTCCCTGAATGTGCCTATTCTGAGAGCAATGGGGCTCTACTATAAATACAGGGATTCAAACTCCCAACCAACTGCACATGCATGTAATAAACACAAACAAAAATAAAATTATGATCGACTACCTGTGCACCACATGCCGCCCTGTGAATCTTTCCACATGGCTCATATTAGGATAATAAGGTTACAAACAGTTTGAACATTTTAACCTAACATGATTAAAGCTGTTCAGAGATTTTCACAGATTGGAAATCAGAGTTTTCCGTTTTTCTTCAAGGTCTGAGTCACTAAATCCCATTTAGACCAATTCTGATTTAGTTTTCTTTTTTTGGTTTTATGGACGATAAAATACAAGAGAGAAAAAAAAGGTACTGGATATTATATGGAGATTATCCTTATTAATGCATCCATAACTTTTGTGCAAGTTTTATGACAGTTATTGGTTCATCAACTACACGCTGATGGGTTTATTTAAAAGTTATTCTCAATGGTCATTGATATAACAGGCTAAATAAAGAATCAAATCTAATTTCTGAACTGTTGATTTCCAGACTTCTTCAGAAAGTTCTTTAGATTTAAGAGCTTACTTTTCTCCCCTTCATATTTTAACATTTTAAACACACCAAAGTCCAAAAAAAAGCCAGAAATAAATTTGATCGTCTCCTCCTAATGAGACAAAAACATAGTAGTTGGTAGTTTTAAACTCTTACACATTTCCCTAAATGCAGCTTAATTAAAGAATCAATTAAAGTAACAACTTATTAAGAGCATTTCTCCTCCAATGTTCAGAGAGACGGACAGATGGGACGGATGAAAAGAAGCAGACAAACGAGTTCATTTAAAGATGTTTTTGGCATCTACAGCAGGCTAACCTCAATCCAGCTCTCTGGGATCTGCATAAATTGAGGGCTTGGGGAGTTGTGGCAGTATCCTCGGTATTATGCATATTAGTTTAAGGCTGTCACTGAGAATCAGCCGGGGTGTCCATCCCGCTGCGGCTAGGCGCTGCTAATTATTGGATCAGAGATAAAGTGCCTTTTTTTTTTTTTTCGCGCTTGCGCTGAATGCTCTTTGAAAACCGTCTGCTTGTATAAAAAAAAAGAAGACAAAAGAAGAGAAAAAAAAAAAAAGAGCGGCCTAATTTTAGGTCAGGAATCGATGGAGTGGAAAACCTTTGTGTTGTTGGGCTGATTTGTCACATCTGCCCGGCTTTTTCTGGAAGCGGAATAACGGGATACTGACCCACCGATGGGGAGGCAGAGCAGAGAGACGGTGAGGAGGAAAAGAGCTGCCTTTAGCTGAGGACACCAGCAGGCAACAATTCATACGGACGTATACTTCAACGTATCCTCTTCATGATAAATAAAAGAAGTGCATGTTTCATTTCAAACTCTAAGATGCCTTGAGATCTAATAGAGGTGCAGCGAGTCATTAAGATCCACAAAATAAAGCCTCAATGAATTGCATTGGTAACATAATCTTAATTTATAACAAAACCACATTTTCAGATCGTGGAGGCAAATTTTGGTGACATTATATTTAACAAGAGAAAAACTGACTTTTTCACTCCAGCCCTTTAGGTGGCTGTAATGAGTTCTGAGTTGATTTGCATCCACAGAGAAAGGAAGATCAAGGAGCATGCAGAGCCATAAAGTAGAATTTAGCACTTTTTTCATACAAAGGTTATAGTTAAAGTCTTGCATCAATGAACTCTGGACAAGCAAACTTTAAACGTCATAAAAAAAAACTGAAACCCTGAAGCAAACGTCTGCCTAAGGGGTACGCAACGTCGGTCCTAGAGGACCACTGTCCTGCAGCTTTTCCATGCAGCCCTGCTTCAGCACGCCTGAAACAAATAAACTTCTAATGTCCAGGCCTGTGCTAAACTTACCGACATGCCAAGGAAGTCATTTGGCCCTTTGTTTCAGGTTTGCTGGAGCAGGGATGCATGTAAAAGCTGCAGCACAGTGGCCCTATAGGGCCGATGCTACCTACCCCTGATCTACACGCTATTGGTTAGTCCAAAAGGAAAAATAAAGAGCACAATTGGTTCAAAATAATCACAATTCTTATATCTAGCTAAATTATTCTATCTATTTGGCATCCATCAGCGGTGCCAAACATTACACAAATAAACCATCTTTACAGAGAAAAAGATGCATTGATGGCAGTGCCCAACGCCATCTATATCTGACCTCCTCATGTGGATGCTTATAGTGTTCTATTACGGAAATCTATGATGTATCCCTTGCCTTACAAACCAGTCAAATGGATGAAGCAGCATGCAGTCAAGCTCTACAGAGCCCTGCTACTGAGCTCACATTGGAGTCAGATGAGCTAAAGCAGAACCGGTGCTGCAAGCTGCACATTGTTCCCTCAGGGATGTGTCAAACGCAGAGGGCAAAGTTCATTGCAATGCACAGTTGCAATGACCAAAAACAAAGATGATTTTTATTATAATTACCATCCGTTTTTACACAACAGAGCAGAATACACAGGCATGCAGGAGCACGACACTCTGGGGTTAATAAACAGAGCTACATGACTATGGAGAGGTTATGGTGGACCTGTTTAGGATTAGTCTGTGAACACAGAGCTCTTAAGTTAGTCTTTTACAGATTTATAAAAGAAAGCATATATTAACCAGACAGGGAGGGCATAGAGGTGGTCTCTTACCATATTCTCAGATGTACGCCGTTTTCATTCTCTGGCCTGTACCTGCAGAAAATTGCATCTTTTTTAACAGTTTGTTTTTGTATCTGGACGCTATACGTCCATTTGAACCATGAAAATACTGACATTTAACTCTAAGGTGTAATTCTCAGTGGATTACAGCTGCAGAGCTAAGAGGGGGCTTCAGAAAGCACAGATAAAAACAGGGTCAGCAGAGAGACATACTGTGGTGCAGCAGGCAGAAGAATAGTGCAAAGCTCAGAATCTAAGTACTCCCAGAAAAAGGACAGACTAATCCCAAAGTAGGTGTAATATATGGAGGCACCGGTGGGATAAAGAATGAATGGATCAGGGGATGTTCGTACAAAACAAGTGGGGTCAGAATGCTGATGGTCGATGGACGCGGATCACATTTTTGCTCTACTATCAACTGGGAAATAATTCTATAGCAAAAAAACTAACAGATTATTAATCCCAAATTCCTACATGCAAAACAAACAAACAAGAGGGGAGAAAGAAAGAAAAAAAAGGCTGCAGCTGCAGACTGTGCGCTCACCTGTGGCCGTTTCCTGCATCTTCTCCCTCTTCCGCTTCTTCTTCTTCCCCTAAAAATATACAGAGGAACGCATAAAGTGTGGCTCCAGCACTCACGCTCACTAGACCACTCGGATATCCTGCTGCTGACTGCCATGTTCACTCATCCCCTGCTGGGCATCCGAGCAGCAAATTCCCAGCCTCCGGAGTCCACTGCAGCCTGCAACTCTGAGAGGGAGCGACCTAATTGGGGGCCTAATCTGGGTGTCCTCCTTTGTCTCTAGCTCTGAAGTCCTAAAGATTAACAGCAATTCAAATATTCTCTAAAATTAGAGCATCATCTGCAAAGGAAGCCACTCTCCCTCCAGTGAGGACATGGGTGGATTTAAAGCTTCAGTTAAATCCCCTAAGGAGGGGGACTAAAGGTATAGATAGCACTGAAGAGCCGTTCTAGTCAAATATGAGAAGCACTTTGGTTTCCTGCTGCAAAGTCTGCTAATCCACTTATTCATGAGCTAATCTGACTTCTGCCGCTGCGGCAAGGCAGCGTGGAGGACAGAGCGAGCAGGAGAGGATGAAAGAAAGGATGAGAGAGGCGCTGCACAGCTGAAGGGTGCACGCTCTCTGTGCCGCGGTGGGGTTCCCACTCTACGGCTGATGAAGCAGATGAGCTGTTACGTTTCTTTTCTCCCAGTAATAAGGTAACACCAGGGCTGGTAGGAGATGGAGATGTGGTTCTCCCTGTCCGTCTCAGAGCAGCATGTCAGCAGCAGAGCAGCGGAGGCAGAAAGAGGTGGGGATGCTGCGGATGTCCGAGGGGAGGCAGATAAACACCACAAAGCACTTCGGTGGTGGAGTGAAGGTGAGTGCCGGAGCCACACTTTCAATAAAAGCTGGTGCTCTCTCTCAGAAAGATCCCACACATCACAGTCACACAGACACGAGGACAGTGCTGGTCAAACACACACGCCTGAAGCCGTCACCTTGAATGACTTTTTAAAGATATTCCCCGGACTTTGCTTTCTTTTCAGCACCTGATTATCTTTTCAGGAAAAAGCATTTCTCTCTATTATTGCTAAATACAAAGACTTGGTGTGACAAAGATCTCAATAGATCCTAGAGACTATAAATCAGGAAGAGGTCTGGCTGCCCTTATGAAAAAAAAAAATTCTTATAGAAGTTTATCCCAAATAACCCTGGATGTCCTAAATCTTGCTAACAGAGCTGCGTTCAGGAACAAAATGAGCAGCTGGGGGGAAGCAGAGGTGAACTCTGGGAGAAACAGCCCGGCCTCCTCGGCTCGCTTTAACAGCTGCTTCTACATCTGAAGCTCTGCTCCGATACGGCACATCAAAGACTAGCATCACCATTACAAGGCAATTTTCCCTCACAGCGACACTAATAATGGCGCTGATCCTAACACCCCTCTGTGCGCGGACGGCACCATAACACAATGATATGAATTACACATTATGCAGAAACAAAAGGCTCTGCAGGCAGGCCCTATTAGCATGAAGAAGGCTCCCGCCAGTGAATGCCTACTATTTTAAAGACCAGAATCACACGACGCAGACATGTAAACAACAGGAATGCAAGCACACGCACCGCTGCCGGTCTGTTCTGTTCATACTTACATAGTTGTCTCTGGCGGACCAGCCGGGGTACAGCTGCATGTGGAGCTGCCGTTCCTTGCGGGCTAACTCATAATACTTAGCTTGCTCTTCCCGAGATAAAGCATGCCACTGTTTCAGTACAAAGAGAGATTAGAAGGACAAAAATTGGTTAATGGATGGCATGCAGTTCAGCATTTCCATTTTGGTCTAAGAAACCATGAATCTTCTAAGGGTGGTGAGCGAAATCCAAAAGTTTAAAAACACATGAAAAGGATCAGTTCTAAATCCTGCATCTTTTGGCACTGTTACAGAAGACGTGTAAAAGTCCTTGAATGAATTAGCCTTTTATTGCAGCAGGGGCGGGGTATCCCTTCTCTATTTATCACGTATGCTGGCTTTAACAGTTTAAGTTGTCATCTGAGAGCAAATTTATTAACAAAAAACAAAAAAAACTTAAAACATTTGAATAGAAGAGGCTGTTTTGTTGCGATTGTGACTGCAAACAACGGGCCTTAAAGGGGTCATAGAATGGTTCTATTAGGGCTGGGTATTTTTGCCAACGTCCTGAATCATTTAATTTTACTGAGACGTCGGTAATCTAGAGTTAAATTGCCTGTAGATAATGGGAAAGGTTTTGCAGTTCTATGGTAGTAGAACAAAAGGCAAGGTTCTAGGGAATTGTCAACTGCCCAAGGAGAAATTTTTGATCAAATGCTAACCCAACTGTTTTTAATATTCTTTTTTGTTTCTGCATTTTTTTTATTTTATTCATTTTTTATTTTTTATTACTTGCTTTGATTCTGTTTTATCTTCCTGTATTTTAATCATGTAAAGCACTTTGCATTGTCTTTGTACTGAATAGTGCCTTGAATGGATTTGATTTTGATTCGTGCAGTTCTAAATTGATTAATTAAATTCGATCTGTTTTTACAATGATGAAAGGGGTTCAACTGTGTTTCAAAACATGCATTTAATTTTTTCCTGTCATATTAAACACAAGGTGCAAACTTGTAAATCAGTTTAAACATGAGATGTGAACAAAACTGTCTCAAAAGTGCAAACTTGTTTGTTAAAAGTGAAAAACCCTGACTCAAGCAAGCAGACGTGACACAGCAGACATGCATGAGCTGCATTATCTTCGCTGCACAAACCATATTTGCAGCGTTTTCTAACAACTACAGGGTGTTTTCTGGTCAGCCCTCATTTGTTAATGTCTTCCATCAACCTATTGGCTATATATGCAGCTGTCTGGCTTAAAGTAATCTTGAGTACATCTTTCCTGCTCCTTTAAATGTGAACGTCACTCGTGTCACTATAAAACTAATCAATCTCATTCCCTAGACATTGACTTTGCAAAAATGTAAAGGTATCAATACAAAATCGATTTAATCGACTTTTTTACCCAGCCCTGTATTCTATAGGGTATTTGATGCTGGTTCTTAAGGTCTCTGAATAGGGTGTGTAACATTGGTTGGGCTGAAAATGGCATATTTGCTGTTTATTCTAAGAGCCTTAACGTAAACCTGATTAAAAGGCCTTGCATGATACAACAGGTTTTCTTCCTTTTATGGAATGCTCATGAATATTTAGAAAGCTGTGTTCTGATTGGTTGGTTTACAATGATTGAAGCTGCTCTTCAAAGATGCAACATAGATACCCCCCAAAAAAAACCTAAAAAATGATCAAACCATTCTAGTTCGGAGCTCTTACAAGTTCAGACATTAAAATCTTTCAAAGTTTCTTTCAAAAATAATTACAATGTGAATGGATGTTATTTTCATTTTGCATCGATGTGATCAAATCGTTAATCAATTAATCGATGCGGTTTGATCTATTGTTCTACCCCAAAGCTCAGGCTCTGATTATGCCGCTCTGGATGTTTTCTAAATTACTAAGACGGAACTTGTCAACCTAGATAAAAAGACTCGTTTCATTTCACAAGTGCCTATTTTGGGTTTATTAGTGGAAAAAACCTTATTTTGTGATTAAAACGAATACCGTGCATGCGGCTGAAAGTTTTCTGTTGTGAAACCGCCATGCTGGACGTGTATAATAGCTTTGATTGTATAACCAAATATCACTTGAATTCAGCATCACTTTTTATGCAAACCGTGTCTGTGAGCAATTATCTGCTGCCACAAACTGAAGCAAGCCTGCGGATTGGTGGGGCCTCTAATGCGGCTCAGAAGGGACACGTTTCCAACTGCGCTGTTATCCAGGGGGATTCTATCAAACAGTTTGACAGAGGTCCGTATCTGAGCTAATTGGCTGAGGCCATCATTATCACAAGCTAAAAACACTGCTAAGACTTCACATGGATGGAAGGCTTTGTACTCTTTCACCAGCATTTTGGAGGCTCCTGAACTCTGATCCAAAGCCTAATGAAGTTATTTAAAGGAAACAAAAACAAAACAACATGAGCCTGTGACGTACCCTTCGTCCCAGGATCTGATTGATGGCGGCGCTTTCCTTCAGCGTGCACTCGGCGACCACGTTCGCACGCATCTCTTTCATGTAGAGCATGAAGGCGTTTAGCGGCTTCTTGATGTGCGGCCTTTTGGGCTCCTGCTCCTTTCTCTGTTCGTGCTGCGATTTCCTGCAGACGGCGTGGGACAGAGGTGAAGAAAGTGGTTGGAAAATGAGAGAATGAAAGAGCGGAGCCACACAAGCAACACAAGGAAGACATTTCGGGGGAGGGTGGAGTGGGGGGGCAGAAAGCGGCGTGAAGCTCTGGTTGCTCCCGGAGCCAATAGTGGGGCAGCGTGAGAAGCCCTGCCACGCCATGGGCCCCTGCCTCTTTAATCATGCACACTCGCAGCCCGTCATGCGGAGAGATTACTTCACCATTAATGGCAACCAAACTTTGTCCACAGAACATTGGAAACTACTTAAAACCAAATGCTGAAATCTTCCCAGTTAGAAGCCCTCTCCTCCCACTCCTTCTGTCTCACGGTGCCAATGGGAATGCTGGGAACAAGTCAAAGCAGCTCTCTGCACTCAGAAAAGCTAATCTCAGTCATATCTGTTGGCTCTCAGGGCCGTTATCAGCTGGACGGACCCCCGGCTGCTTATCAGCTCTCATCGGGAGGATCGTTTTCCTCTCCACTCTAACACCTGGAGGTCTGCAGAGTCAGACGGCGGAAGCGTCTTCGTCTGAAGTGAACTTACATGTGCATGATGTCACTTTCATGAGGCGGCTCCTGTTTGACCTGCGGGTTGACGATAGCTGGATGAGGGATCCCTGTGGCGTGGGGGCCGGGGGGGCCGGGCACCATGTGGTGGGAGAACCTGTAGGAATAATCAAAGCGAAGAACACTTTAAAATGTATACTTTTTCGCACCTTCGATAGGTCAGTTGGTAGAGAGGGGTCCAGAACAGGGTATCCTTAGCTCACTGGTTTGAATCCAGCTCAAAGGAGAGAGTTTTTGAGAGTGGCTTGGAATATAGAGCTTGGAATCCTGAGGTTGTGAGTTTGAAACCCACTCTAACAGACTGCCACTCTGGCTCTCTGAGCAAGTTTCTCCAGTATGAGATCAATAAAGTTACATTTTTATCTTTTTCTTTAAATGGACCCAAGAATCAGGGTAATATGTGACCCTTTTCAACTGATGGAGGATTTTCTGATATTTATATTGGCTTGAAGCTCAACTTTACGTTTACCAAGAAAGGTGGAAGAAAATAAGGGAAATTGTAATGTATTATTTTTAGATTTGGTTTAAAGGTGCATTAGGCAAGTTTTAAAAGTTAAATACCGTTTCCCTGCACACGTCCTCACAGTTCCTCCTTTTATGGCGGCTTCCTCTAAAAGCTCCATTAGTAAGTTCATCAGGAGTGATTGAGGTGGAGTTCTCTTGGCGTGTGCGTGGGTGAGACAGGAATGCTAGGCCAGAAACTTTTGGGAACCGCTGGTTTACGGCAACAAAATAGGGCCACATCCATCTACAGCTTCTGCTAAAGATAACTTCAATATCTAAAGTTTACTAACAAAAAAAGCTGTGCATGTGCATGCTAGTGTATGCTAGTGTATGCTAAAACTCTGAAACTTGCTCTATGCTCAGTTAAACTCAAGTTTTTCAAATTACCTTTACTTAGAAAGAAGCCGGATGGAAACGTACAACGTTCAGCTGGTTCACCCAACATTCAAAAGATGTTTTGAAAAATTAAAAAACGATGAAATGCAGGACTTTCTAGTTTTATATACACAACGTAAAATGTTTGTTTCTTCACATTTTAGAAAAAAAAACATTCGATGTATTAGGGCATCCGTCTTATTTTGTAGTAAATGAAAATGTCTTATCAGTTTCCAAGCATTCCTAAGCAAATTTATTTTACTCCCTAACAAATGAAGATTGGTAAAGAACATAACCTTTTGTCCAAGGAAACACCTCCTTTTATCTGTATAAAGGCTTTTCTAAAACACCGGAGTGAAATATTTCTAGCCAACATGCATTACGCTTTACGCAGTTCCAGAGAATAAAGCTTCAGAGACAAACAGGACGCCTCTGCACAGTCCTGCAGGAAGGTTCCTCCATGCATTTTCCCTTATGAGCCAATTACCTTCCCATCTTTTTGCCGAATTCTCAAATGTTTTGTTTTTCCAGGGGTCATGTTAAACATTTCTATCTGATTAGCCTCTAGGCAGCAAATACAAATATAATACATTTACACAAAAGACATGGTCATAAAACAACCATTAATCTACCTAATCACTAATCGCCATCAAATATGAAATCATAAAACAAAAATTTGCATTAAAGAGGATTCCAATGTTGATGTTTCATTGTTTTGTCAATTTTTCAGCATGGTGGCAATTCTGTTACCTGACAAAATAAGAAAATAAAATCTGGATTGATTTAATCAACCCAAATGAACTGGGTTATTATATTTATTTAGTCAGAGGCAGTCCAAATGGAAAACCTGTAGGAGAAAATCAGAACCTAAAGTGGTTTCATTCAGCTTTTATTGATTATTTGTTTTGTTTTGTTTTTTAAAAAAAAAAAGGGAAGCAGACGACATTATAACCATAACAATTTCTGATTGGTTACAGGTCACAAATATTAACCATGACTTAAAATTCCTTTAACAATTTAAGTTTTTTGTCTTCAGAAGTGTTACTATCTTAAAAAAAACGGAGCAAAAAAGCTGCAGGTAATCAGATTAGAATAGAAACAAGGATAGATGACGGGTTTGAAACTTTTCTTCGTCAAATTACATCCAGCTTCCCTCAAGAAATTTGGACAATGACAGAATAAGAGAGAAAAGGGAAGATAAAAACACAAAAAGAAGAGAAGAAAGCAAAAGAAAGCGGAGGATTAAATGAGCAGAGTGGGAGTTTTTAAAGTGAGAAGTTCTTCAAAACTCTTTGAATCCTGGAGCAGCGCACATGCTGTGATCTGTTCGACGCACACAGAGGAGCAGTGTGGTCGAAAACCACAGCAGATCGAGATGCAGACCTCCCTGCAGCAGACTGGGCTTTCCCCCAGTCAGCACACCAGGCTGGTCCAGGACCGGCATTAATCACCCCGCATGCACTGTGACTCACCATCCCAGAGGAGGCGTGATCTGTCCCACTCCTCCAGGAGACAGGGAGTAGAAGTTGGGCATTTCTGGTCCAGGATGGTGTCTGGGCATTCCTGCAAACAGAGAGGAGGTTTAGATACAGATCAAACAGGAAGAAACCTTCTTCATTCTGAATCAGAGTAAAAACAAAAATACCTGCAGGATATTTTTAAAGAGTTAGGCTTTTTATAAGCTACAGTTCAGCCCAGCAAGCTGAAGGTCTAATTTATCTTTAAAAACCAAATGAATGTGGCTTAAAAACCTGAAGCCTCAGGTATGATGACCTCTGACCTCAGGTTAATAATCAGGACAGAGGGATATGAGCAGAGCTGGAGTCTCTCCAGTGTTTCTGCTTCCTTAAGTTGGATGACAGGAGGTTTCCTCGCAGCTAAGCTTCTCAATCTGCAGCTCCCACTGAGCTTCAAGGTCAGGAGGTTTATTTCTGTGACAACGTAGTAAAAACAGAGCTGCAGGAGGACAAACATCTGCTTTACTTCCTGCTGAAACATCTCATCCCTCACTTCTTTACATTCTCCTTCCGATCAGCCAGGCTTTTCTTTAAAGGTGATCTAATGGACAGAGATCTTCCTAAGGTTTCTTTCTTTAGACTGTGGACACTTTTCTACTGGTTTTCAGTCCCCTGCCGGTCCAACTGACCAGTTTTATTCTGTTTGCTTTAAGATATGACATTAAGATATTCTACATTTATTTGAAGTCTTGATTTTGGCTAAAATGTTTATTTTCTCCTCCAGTTTTTTAAATATTTTTTCAAGCACAGACTGCATAAGGCGCATCATAATAGTCAGGTGAGTAGAGCTATCCAAAAAGTATGTTTTCTTGTAGATTTTTCCAATTATTAATTTAAGATTTCTGAATTATTTAAAAAATAATATAATAATATCTCAGATAACCTTAAAATATCGTCATATTGTGTTTTATACTTATTAACTAACATGTGGGTGTCTGGTGAGCGATGACACTTCATGTCAAGATGGAACAAAAAACACTATTTATGTCTCTAATTTTTTTGTTTTGATTTTTTATCCTCATGGTATTAGAAAGCGCGTCATGTATTGAATCCTCTCCAGGATGTTGATATCAAGTTTGAAATCTTAGTATCCTATCCCTTTCATGAGTTGCTCTGAATACAACCGTCCACTAAACGTGAAAATATCAAAAAAGTTGATGGAAAAATCAGACATGGCTTTAAAATGCAGACAGATCCACAACGTATAGAAATTACAGCAGCAGGAATTCTAGTTTTGCACATTTAGGGAGTGAAACTCTCATCTCTTAGTGTAATTAAATCTCTCATTGCTTTCTCCGTCAGTTAAGTTGGATCCTTTATCGACTACTTTTAAATCTCACCTTAAAGCCAACTTTTATATTTTGACTTTTAACAAAAGCGATTAATTTCAATAAAAGGTGTAAAAACTTGATTTCATCTCATAAACATGTGTGACCAAATTTTTTTTTATGTGAGGATAGAAGTTTAGAAGTTCTACCTTTCCTACAACACAAGTTCAAATCATAAATTTACCAGTACAAATCTACAACCCCTGAGGAGGCTGTTTCCCTCCTTACCAGCTGATGGCGCTAATGAACCTGAAGGTTACTCATCAAACCACCTTTAAAGACAGAAAGTAAAGCACCCATGGAGCGCCATGCTGCACATGTCACTTTACCGATCCGTCCCGGAAGCACGATCTGCACCATCAGCTCATTGGCGCAACCAGATATACATCCGGGTCGCCCTGGATTTTATTTTGTAAAAAAAAGACCTAAATTAAATTTTTTTCCCTCCCCAAAAATAGTTAACATAATAAACTATAATGTTTTCAAAATTACAAATGCATTCACTGAGATAAATGCATTAAAATCCTTTCTGTTCTATCACTCATCTGTACTGGAAATGCGATTCTATGCTACTTCCGGGACCTAACTTTTTCGGCTTGGATTTAAACATAAATCTAGTCTTTTTGAGTTTTATGTTTTCGGATCGTAGTAACATTATGGTATATATTGCATAATCTAAAGAAGGAAATAACTTTAAAAACAAAAAGGACTGCTCTGAGGATGTCTGATGATGACATCAGAGAAGCAGTTCAACGAAGAAAATGTAAAGGACATCAAGTTGTCTCAGAAAAGTATGTTGTAAAGGTTTTAAAAATGTCTATTAGCATTCTTAGGTGATTTAAGGATAAAAATAAGTACATTTAGTACCATAATTACATTATTTATGGAGACCTGGATGAATATCTGCTTGCACATGCGCAAATGAGCCGATGGTGCGGATCGTGCTTCCGGTGCGGATCGGGTAGTTTCAGCCAACAACATCCTTCAGGTGCATTGGCGCCACCAAGTGGTAAGGAGTGCAACAGCTTAATCCTGGGATGTTGATTCATCTTGGTACATTTTTCTGTCATGCTTCTCCTACTGCAAAGTTTGATCTTTGTTCCTTGTATGTATGAGCTGATAAGGAAAAAAACTACTCATCTTAAACCGATTCATGTTTATTGTAGCCTGACGTAGTCCGACTCAATTCTAGTCAGAATATGAGTCTGATACTGCTCCATATAGAGCTGTGATTATTGGGCGTGTTTCGCACGAACCAGGAAAAAAAATGCCTCTGCACTCAATTGGATAGACCTACAACCAATAAGAGCAACGGAGTGCGTGACGTATGTTAAGCGACACATAGTTGTTGTCAACAAAAATCAAAGCGTGCAGTTTTACGCCTAGAATAAGAAGATGAGCCTTGATCACGTTTCTCTGTTCCTTTTAAAATTAATTTGTGGTCGATATCTTCTAGAACAGACCTAATAGCAGAATCTACTCACCTAAACTCTCCAGCGGCAGCCATTATTGTCACCCAAGCGCACATTGGTCACGTGGTTGATTACGTTACTGTTGATCATCTGTCCATCATCGTATAAAGCCCGCCCTGACAATTTGATTGGCCCGACCATATATTGGGCGAGCATACTCGCGCCACTATTGAGCAATGCCAGACAGAACTTCCCGACCTCAAAGCGTTGTGGGCGGGACCAAGTTCGGAATGGCACCCAGGCTATGTTTATTGATCTAAACTTACAAATTCAGACACCTAGCATACATTTTACAATGGTTATCTTATCCTTTTAGACTTATTTTGACCTTGTTTAATAAAACTGGTTTATGACCATTGAAGCTTTTGTTTTTATGCTTTAATTATATACGTTTTAGTCGGTTTAAATCAATGTTTGTTGTGTTTAGTGCTTGTTTTTAAAAGGACTTTATAAATAAAGTTGGTACGGTTTGGACCTCCATGTCCCAATCATGCTCTGCTTTGCATTGCATACATTTTTCATGTAGGTAGTTACTTGGGAAAAAGAATAAATTAAACTGTTCCATAAAACCAGGGCAAATCTTCCCTGTAAAAAAAAAAAAAGTAAATCAGACTTCTGCATGTAAACAGAAAAGGGTCAAATGCCTTAAGACTGAGACCGCCTTCTAAACTAGATGAAAGCTAATTTTCTCCTCTCTATCATTTCCCAGCTGAGGTCTGTGGAGGCCTCCATGCTCCTCTGAGAGGCAGGCCGAGTGGGAGGCTTCTATCTGCAGAGCCAAAGCTGCAGCGCTGGATTCATGGCATAGATGGCTCTGCTCCCTGCTCGCTAATCCACTGCCTCACGCTCCTTCGGGGAAGGGAAGGAGGTGAAGGGTGAAGCAGCAGGGGAGGAATACAGAGCCCTGATGTGTTAACCTTGTCCTCCTCGCCTGTAGAAAGCCTCATTTTCCACACGTTCCAATAGAAATCCAGCAAAGATCTGCAGCCTTGTTCCCACCGAAAACAAGCGACAAAACTGCGGATGCGTAAAACGGTCTAATTCATGGTTCCCATGTTTCTTTTTTCATTCAACATGTAAAACCAGCGGAGCGTCTCCTCCACCCCCTCCCTCTGCTCGACCTTCCATCCCACGCAGCAGCCCCGTGCATATTAGAGCTCCTAATGAGAAAATCCATGATTGTTTTTCATAATTAACGAGCAGATCAAAGTCTGAGCCATCTGAACGAAGCAGAGCAGCTATTGGTCGATACGAGAGGGAGAAAAAGAGCAAGAGGGACAGATAAAAAAAAAATGGGAGATTTGGTTTTAAGCGTCCTGAGCTTAGCTCCTGATGCATACATGAATACGCCTGGGGAAATCATTTGCAGCTAATTCTGCAGGATTGCTTGGACATGGATTTCTACGCTGCAAAAACGATCTAGAAACAACTACAAAAAAAATCTTTAATTAAGTGTATTTACCCTTAATATGAGTAGTTAAATAAGATGATTTGCCAAAGGAATTAGTATTTTTACTCTTAAAATAAGATAATAAGATAATATGCACTTAAAATAAGATAATTCTATAGTTTTTTCTTATTTTAAATGTAAATTGTCCTTCCATTGGCAATGTGTCTCACTTACCTCCTCAATTCAAGACAAAATACACTTATTTTAAGAAAAAATGACTTATTTAGATTAATTTTTTTGCAGTGTGTTGGGTGGTAAGAAGACAGATCAAATGCAGAGAAAAAAAGGCCTCTGGGGGATTTTTTTTTCTCTCTTTATTGTCAGAAACTGATGTGAAAAGTAAAATATGGTGCGTTTTTTTTTCTCTGTTTGTTTCCTGTTTGTTCTTTCATGCTTCGACATCACAGCACAATGCTGGCAGACGCACGACGTATGTGGAGCACAGCTTCTTAACATCTCCGCTCCGCGTCGTTATTTATAGCCGGTCCCTCAGAAGCTCCCGTCCTTATCGTCTTCATCATCGCCTACATCGCCAGAGAAGAAAGCGGAGAGAAGAAGTGAAAGGGTGCAGGACGAAGCTCCGCTTTTTCTTTTTTTTCTCCCCTGTTCCCTGGGATTCAGTGAGGAGCTGCCAAAGTCTCCAGCTGCGCAGGGCCGAGGGGGCTCGTCCAAACAGCGGAGGAGCTCCTCGGCAGCTGTCAGAGCTGCAGCTTGATCTTATTCCCCGGAGCCCAGCAGCACAGAGGGAGAGGGCAACGAAGCTCGCAACGCCACCCGACAGGGCGGCTTCAAACCGCCTCAGACAGAAGGAGGACTTTACTGTGACGCGTTTGGGTTTGTGTCTCTACTCATCGCTGACAGCGCTGACAGCTGGAGATAGGAGAAAAAAACTATTATTTGAGTGTTGCATGAGTTAAATAAAACTCAGGTCAACGATCAGTCTCTATTTTTAGCGAAAGCTTTATTTGAATCCTTGAAGTCTCTTGCTTTGATAACGGTGTGTTTATTTTAAGGCATGAGGAACTGATTTTCTGAACTTCCTTTACATTTTTTAATTACTTAATTGCTTAGTAACTCATTTTTGGTCTTATTTCATTTCTATTTTATTCTACTTTCCTTTCTATCATCCTGATCTTTCCTCTCATTTAGACAATGGAGGCCGAGATGTTAAAAACCAGGAGGTTGGTGCGAAAAAGTAGGGCTGCTGTGCAGAGTTCCAGCATGGCGTACCTGGAGTACAACAGCCTGATAAACATCTAATCAATGCAATCCTTTCTATAAATAGGCTGCAGCAGTCATTGAAGTCTGATGCATTCTGCTACATTTATCCTGAAGCAGAAGGTTTGCAATCAGATCTGCTTTTTTTTTTTTAAACCAACATGTGGGCGAATCAGATCCTTTCCAATTGTCCTGATCTGACCCATCAGATCTATAAGAAATAGATCAACTGTGCCCAATATCCTGGGCAATTACACTGGAATATTTGTAACATTGTTCTGAAGGTTTTAGTTGCAGTTTCCAATGATATATTTAACATCAGCTGATGTTGATGAGGTTTTTGTTTCGGGATCGGAGCAATTAGAGCACTTTGCTGTGTTTCTGGGAACCCTTTAAATTCATGCATGCTTCACTTTTTACACTGATCCCCATTTTATTCCAACTCAGTGTGCAGCCTTTCAAAAGTTGAAGTAAACAGACTGTAATTACTCAAGGGCTGTGACGAGCTCAGACTTTTTACATGAAAGAAAAAATATATATGTTTAAAATTTTATACAATTGCTCTACTTTAAATTGAAACTAACCTAAAAAAAAAACACATACACAAAATAAGCAACTAAATAAGGTAGAAATCATGTTTGTTGCAGAAGAAATAACTTGGATTTACCTTTCCGATCTGTATAGTGTCGATCCAGCAAATTAAGGTCCTAACTTATTTCATTAGGCGGGCTGTCTGCTGCGATAGACCGCAGTCAGACGCTACATGGACTGGAAGCTTTCATACCCACATTTCAAACAGCATTACTTTGATATCCTTTAGAAAAGAAGTTCCTTTAGTTTTAACACAACAAATGTCTGTGTTTTTCACAATCAAGAACATTTTAAAACTGGAGAAGGAAAACTATAGCAGCCTTCCTTCAGATGGCAACATGTGGAGGGGTGGTACTTTAATACCGCCCCCATTAAAGTTTCATTATATCAAGCTTAAGCTTTTATTTTTTTTACTATTAACACAATTCAACATTACCACTGATATATTAGACACAAACAAAAACGCTAAAAATAGGTCATTTAACCAGTTCATCTCTACCTTGGCCTCCAGCTGTGGGAGCCTCTCCTCCATGCTCCATATGGCTGGTTGGACAAACCACTGGCGACTCTGGCTCATCGTTTGGAGCCATTTGAACCAGTACAACTGAGAGCTTTACAGAGTATTTTTCAATTCTGGTCTGCCTTTCACCAGACTGAAGGTAATTTGGCCAATAGCAGAGGCTGCATGGTGGAGTAGTTTGTTTCCTTCTTCTTGGAGTTAACATGTTCTCCCAGCAAATGTGGGGGTTCTCTACAGGTACTCCAGTTTCCTCCCACAGTCCAAAACCATGACTGCAAGGTTAATTAGTGTCTCTACATTCCCTTTGATTGTGAGTTTGTGTTGGGCAAAGTATTTGTTAACATTGCGGGGACAGTGTAAGGCCTATTTTACAAGAATATGCTACTTACAGGTGGGAACCAGTTGACTGTCCCCATTAGGAAAGGTTCTCTTCTTGGGTAAAGTGGGTTAGGATTAGGTGTGTAATGGTGAGGGTCTGAGCTAGGCCATAGAGATTAATGGAGATGGATGGATGGATGGATGGATGGATGGATGGATGGATGGATGGCCATTTGAAGTGAAAATGAAATCTAGTTACATCCTATCTAATGTTGCAACAATTTATTTTCTCTCTACCTTGTTTGTTGCCTCCATCTTGGGGGTGATGCCCCGAATGGGGTCCTGGAGCGAAGTGCTCGTCGCTGTACGTGATCAGCGGTGTGAGTGGATGGACTGCGTGGGACGGCTGGACGACGGGAACTTTGTTGGACTGTGGGGACAAAGGCAAGACAACATGTAACCCATTAGACTGATCTGCTTCATGCTAGTTGCAACATGACTCATCGTCTCACTGCACAGCTACCTCAACACAGCAGCAGGTTTTACAGCAAAAAAAGAAAAAAGCTTTCTGCTTTCTTAAAAGTTTTCTTAAGAAGAGAAAGTCTTTAATTTGTCGCTTCTAAGCCTGGTAGCTCCGAACTTTGTTTAGCCTAGGTCAGCGGGACTGAAACCTCCACTACCCTATAGCGCAAAAAGAAAACCGTCAAAGAGGAGTGTGAGCTCAACTGAGGGAGAAACAGAGGGAAGGATGATAACAGGAGGGGTGAAATGAAGCCAGTAAGCGATGGAGAGGAGAGGGAGAGAGAAATCAGAGAGTTGCAAGGTAGAGCTGGAGCAGAGGTCTGAGGTGGGAGATCAAAGGCAGTCATTAGCCGGTGAATAAGGGGAGTTCATTACAGAGTCAGGGCTGGGGGAGGGAGGAATGAGGGGATGGGGGAGGAAGAAATGGAAAGGGGGGGCTTACTGTGGAGAGAAAGCTGAAATCACAGCGGTTCTCAGCCAAGGGGTGATCGCAACTGTGGCCCAGCAGTAAACCCCTCGTCCCCAGCTGACTCCGGGAGACGACCCCTGAGAGAAACCGGTCCAGAAAAGGTCCAAATCGACCCGGCTGCAGCCTGCTAACCGCCTGTCCTCATGAGCTCCAGCCTCAGCACACATGGAAACACTCAGCCACACTAAATCTACCGTTCACGCATCTGAGCCAAGCTGGAGACCAGATATCACCTCCACAGGATGTACGGATAAATCTGGGACGCCCAACACAGAGCAGCTTTAGCTTCATTAAAACTAGACTTTCAGATAATTTTCCATCAATCTCCTCAGAACGGCCATCACTGATGCACTTTAATGTCTTTAATAATATCATCGCAAAGGTTAGAGACATAGTTTAATGCATCAAAGTATGGTTATCTTAATTTGCGGTATTCCCTCCATCACAGAACCTTGAGCTTCGAATTATTTCCCTTTTTATCTATCAGAGGAAAAGAGAAATGAGAATACATGGTGATATCCCGATAAGCCTGAGTTTGCACGATTCCTCTGAATCTCATTTCTCAGTTTTTACAAATATGCTTCAAGCCAGACCTTCCCCTGTCAGTGATTCCGGTCCATCTCTTCAGCCTGTCTTCAAGTTCAGCAGGTGGGGAACAATTCATTTAAATCAAGATTATTTAAACAGGAAAACCTAAAACAGTGCAGGACTAATGGCGCTGGAGGACCAGAATTACAATGCCTCCCTCTGCATCGTTTCCAGAGAATCTGCTGCATCATCGTTTGTTTGGGATTTTTAGAAAATAAATGATCTAAAGTGAGAGTTCCTATTCCTGATTTCAAACCCTTTACCTTGGCAGAGATAGCAGCTTTGAACCCAACTGTAAATGAAGAAATTTTAAGAATATCCACCTTAAAGCATCCATCAAACATGAACCAGCATTGTTAATGGAAATACAAATGGCCAATGTGAGCTAGGGTAATACAGCTGATATAGTAACGGATGAAAGGTTCGGAGTAATGATAGCTGAAGGGATAATGGTGATAGCTACAACTTTAACTCCTCCTGGCCAGTAAGTGGGGCCCTTGCATGTGCCTTTTCCTATTCCGTAGTTTTCCTGGTTAAAAATACATATTTAGAAGAAAAGCTGCAACGTCAGAGTGCCTTTTGAGGCCTATTTTCTTCATTTAAGTCCGCACCAACCAGCTCCAAAATCATCACTAATCTCCATCCCGGTTTCGCTTCTTTTTTGGCCAAAATCTGAGAATTTAACGCAAAAAAGTAATTTCTTGGCTCTATTATGGAGTTAATAGGATGTGGTAAAACCTCGGCCCATCTGGTCAAGTTTTTAATGACCTCTGGGTATTTTGGTGTTTTTAGGGCTTCTGGGCCTTCAGAAGGGGTTTCTCTTTGTATAGAAGATATAATGAACTGCTTTGATTCAACTTGTGGGCTAAATTGACATTCCTGCAGTGCCAAGCACTGACTGGCTCCCATATAGCACAACACACACACATCTTTGTAAAATCGGTTGAACACTGGGTGGCTGGAATGTCTGCTACTTAAATCCTATCGCAGGCTGGTACCAACTTTACTTTAAGACCGCCTCCCTCTTTTCCCCTTTCCATCACCCTTTGAGAATGTCCAAAATCAGGAAAGGACAAGTCAGGAACGTCCCCTAAACACATGAAGCATCACTTATGCCGGCTCCCTAATCAGGCCGAGGCTCCAATTCCTCCTGCCAATTTAGCTCCTCTTTCCAGCTCAGCTTTAAGCCTCACATCGCTTCATCAAACACAAGAGACGGCAAGCTCTTCAGTCAGATGCATGACCCATTTCAGTTAAAACAAAACCACAAAAAAACAAAATAACACGACTTCGATTCACTTTAGGTAAAACCTGCTTCTTTGACCTGCAGTCACAAAGAGTGAGAGGTGACGGGATAATCTGGGAGGGAGGGAGTGTCCACCCATGTCTCCAAAGAGGGCCAGGCTTCCTAATGAGGCTGCTAGACTTAAAGGGAGGGACTAACCGGGGCTAAAGGGAGCAGGACATGCCTACACCAGGGGCTAAATTACAGCATTCTCGCCCATATTATTTTACGCCTCTCCACTCCCATTTGTTCTCCTGTGGGAATCAGATAAGGACCTGGGAGATAATTGGGGGCTTGTAGAGGGGAAAACGCTTGGATGTACGAGTTGGTCCCTGCACTGAAAGGTAGCCAACTCTGGAGCAGCATCTCTTGAGCTTCTCCCAGTTCCAGCACCCAAATCCCGTTTTTCTTCAATTTCTCAATAAACAGCTTCCATTGAGGGAGAATTAAAGGTATATCTACCATAGAAAAAAGCTACAGATCTGTGACTAACATAGCATAGAATAAATGGCTTTTTGGCTGCAAGATTCCACAGACAGGAACTAACAGACTTTTCCTGAAGAAAAGAGGATTCATTAATAAAATCTTTGGTGCCTCATGATAATCTAAAACGACAGAAAAAAAACATGATCCACAAAAAAAAGTGCAAAGAGAAGGAAAACAAAGTTAGTCTTTGATAGATGCAGAAGTGGGAAAAAAAACTTAAAAAAAACTAATCAAAAGAGGCAACTGTGTTGGCATCAATCACTGGAACGCATCATTTGGCCCCTGAAATGGGGCAACTTCCTGGGACATACTTCATGTCAGATTCACACTGGATAAGGCACAGCTGAGCTGCCCGGATCATTGAAATCAACGTGTAAAGTCACATCAGTTCAGGTTAGTTAGAGAGGCTGACTGGCGTTGCTGAAATTTCCACAAGGTTTTGATTTTTTGCCGGACGCTGCAGTGGTCCCATGTCAAGCTAACCTGACTCCGCCAGATGGATTTGCTCCGCATATCCATCTGGAAACCTTCCGTTGAAGTAATTTTGGGAAGGGGCGAAAATACTGGTTAGCTGATTGGCCTATGTTGGTGATAGACGGGCCAAATAAACCAATCAGATCAACGAAGCATATGACGTACTAACAGAGCAACGATGAAAACACAACCACAAGCCAGGCACAACCCAATTGATAGATCAAACTCTTGCCGAAACCAGTCGGGAGAACAGCAAAAACATCTTTTCCTCTGAGAAAAGCCTCCAGAGCAGTGTTTTGCTCTTCTTTCAGTGAAGAAATACTCTGTAATTCCGATAAAACTTGCTCGATAGCCACGCTAACGCTAGTTTCATCGGCTGAAGCCGCCATGTTCTTTAGACTGAACTGTCGCACTTCTCGTTGCGTCACACCTCAACCCACCTCAAAGCCAACGCTGATTGGACGTTCGTTTGGTGAATTGCTCCAAATTTTCTTTAACGGAAAGTAGCCAGACTGATCTGCGATTGAAACCTTGAAAGCTCGCGAGATCAGGATGGTCTCACGAGGCTAATGTCAAGCACCGGTGAATACACAAGCAAAATAATAAAAATAAACCTACTTATGATAAATAAACCAGTAATAACAAAAGAGACACAAGGAAATAAAGAAACTATTGGGGGATATGCACACGGATGGAGAGTTTTGTACTGGAACTTCCAGAATGAGTGTGAACCCAGTGAATGCGGTTTCTGTAGCCGTGGTCAGCATGATCATAAAGTTCCTCTGACTATGAGGCTTTTAGTTACGTAAAAAGGCTGGAAATGCTATGTCCAGGTTGGGCGTTGGTCTCTGGCTAATGCAGAGTAGTTCACAAGTTCTTCTAGGATGCAGGAAGAGGCTGATAGATGGATTTCGGCTTAATTCTTAGTAAAGTGGGAGCTCTGGTTAGGCGATACAGATGATTGGATGAAGAAGATCTCAAAAGCAAGAGATTAAGGTGAGTTTATCTCCGCTGGGTGGCTAGAGATTGGATGAGAAGCTCCATCACCTGCTGCTCTCCTGGAGTGAAAGGATAAAGATGTGAGCCTAGGATCCTGTTGCCTCACAGTTGCCTCCCTACAGACATTCTCAGTCATGTCCCCCTGATTAGAGACATGAGGGCAGTTACTGAATTTGCTGCAGAAAATAAAATGCCCCCCTTTGACTGGGTAACAGAAGGAGATTCCCTATGAGGAGTTTTTTTTTTTCTTGAACTTGTAGTCTTACTAACAGCCAAATGGATGAACCGATAAAGATGCTTCCTGAGGGCCTCCCTTCAGAGGGTTTCAGGTTCTATTTCACTGGAAGTAGCCTCTAAGCAGACCCAGATATTGCTTGAGGGATTACAGATCTCTTCCTGTCCGACGGCTCCCTAACGTTCCCTAGAATGATCCGTTGAGCATTGCTGTTTAGGAGAAATGTTTTACTTCTCTTCTCCAGGACATAATGTTGGATGACAGTCAAACAGATGAATGAATAGACACTATGAAGAGTTTCTAGACTTGTCCTATATTTACAAACATATCAGGTTGTCACAGTAACAAAACCATGGTATCCACAGTGAAAACGTCATGGGAAAATGAATCGTCCAGCTTTTTGAAATGTAAAAGCTTCCTGAATGTGCCTCTGGATTCCAAAGTGGAATATTTCAAATTGAACAACAATTAGGGACAGAAATAACCAACACCTAGGAAATGGATGTTAGATAATAATATAACTAGTTTCACTAAGGAGAGACTCTAAGCTTCCTCAGCTCTGCGTTCTCCGGATTTAGTGGAAGGCAGCCATATGGGAGGTCCATTTTTGTTGTACTGGATACATAATAGGCTTAGATTTTTTTTTCTTTTCATGTTTTCTTTTCTCTGGAAAAGCAGAGGAGGAGGGACATAGAGGACTGAAAAGCAAATATTCCTTTTGGACTATGGTATCCAGGGTTGGTTGGTCCTTCAGATGTGGTTTAAGGTGAAATCCTCTTGTCTCGATGGACGAGGCACTTCAGTGGTTCCCACTGACAGTAACTAGGATCAGGGAGACTAAATGGGATGTTTATTTGCTCCCCTTTGTCTTTTGCTTTCATTTTTCTGACGACACGCCACCACCGCCCTATAAAGGCGTATGTCCTACATGAAAAATCCAGCCCTATTGCCTTTTCAACCATCCCTCTCCTTCCTTTGCCTCAAAGCACAGCTTTTGTACTCCACTCAATTATAGCACTTCTGCAGAGTGGAGTAGGGAAAAAGGGAAAGTGGGAATTTTATAATAATCACTTCCCATTTCTGTAATTTATATGCAATGAGGACTTGTGGAGCCCGCAGCTACAATCAAGAGTGTAGAATCCGTGTGAGGCATTTCACATACAGCAGGGGAGATGGCAGCTCAAGTGGCGGTGACGGATTCCCATGCTGCTAAATCTATGAGCCATTCTTAGGAATGTTTACAGGCCTCCAGAATTCAATGAAAAGTGTTTCAATGGTCTAAATGACCCGTCTAAAGTGTGTTGATTATGACCATTAAATCATTGAGGGATCAACAGTGCTGACAATCCCCAAGACAGATATGCAAAATGTAATACGATGAAATTAACATTTCTGTTTGATTCTGCGGGTTTAACAAGCCAACACACAAACGGGGATTGCTCCCATTTAGGTAAAGGCCATCTCCAATCAAAAATCTCCATTATGAGATGTCCCCCTAGTAAGACATGAAGATTAGCTCAATTCTTTACTTTCAGATTTTAAAAGATTAGAAGGGAAGTCTGAACATCAACACCAGGGTGAGTATTACTAGTGTGTCCAGTCACATAAAATATCATAATCTTAAGAAATCATCAATCAGAGCTTAGAAGACATTACAGATTAATATCTGACAAGCACCTTTGATGTTTCCAGTCAGGTTTGCCTGCTCACCACACTATCACCACTGCCCTTGTCAAAGTGTTCAATGACATCTAAGGAAATCCAGGCTGGGAAAGACCCTTTGTGCCGTTATAATTGGACCTTAGGGCATTATTACCACGGTATAGCTCTAGATTATCTGGACAACTAGGTGTGACTTTTAGGTACATGACTTGACTGCGTTGAGTCTTATTTGAAGGACAGTGGCCACTTTGGGTCAATGGGCAACTTTAAATCAGAGTTGATAAAAAAAAATATATATATATGGAGTTCTCCAAGGTTTTGTGTTGGGTTCTCTTTATTATCAATACCCACATACTTTCAATCCAGCTCAGATTATAACAAAAAAAGGTTTTCACAATAAAGGAGATGATACTTGGGTCTACAAAACAATATTAGAAGGGGACTGAGGATCCGTTTAAATGGGGAGCAACCCAGAGTTGGTACACAGCTTCAGTTTTCGCAGTTGGAAACTATTTATTAGGCCTCAAGCTGGGAGTAGCGATGGACTCAGGGGAACTACGGTAAGAACAACGTATAAATACGTAAATGGTTTACAGTTAAGTTTTTGTCGTTTATTAGTCTAGTTTTTTATGTTCAACTAACGTTAAAACATTTCCAAAAATGATGCTAAATCCCATAGTTATTTCAGGTTCATAGTTATGTAAGGTTAGAATCCCCATTTGTTTACAGTTGCTTTTGGCGGTTCCATTTTATCCACAAGCTGAAACTAAAGATGGGATTTTAATGCGTTGACTTTGAAAAATGTATTTCAAAGATCATAGTTGCGTATTTTTAATACATTTCAAAGTGCTGTTCAGGAACCTCCGTATTGTCAGTTTCTTGTAAATAAATAAATCTGATGAACATCAGCATCACAGGTGCTGATCCACTTGAAGTATCGTTTGCATTTTTGTACCACTGCAACATACTTAATCATCTAAAAACATTTAATTTCATTGTTGATGATATTTGAGAATAGAAAAAAAGCCATTCTCACTCTGAAACCCATCCATGCCAACTTGGATGATTTTCAGTCTTTAATTAGCAAAAGATGCACAGAAAGCTAACATGTGATGTGAACAGATGAGGGGAGGATTTCAAAAGGTTTTCTGTTAAATGTCGCTGGTAAACATGATCAACGCTTCAGGAGCAGCTTTCAAAAATGACATCAGAAAGTACACTCCCTGATACGGACCATTTTATATAGAGACAATGCAGTGAAAGCATCAGTAAATGCCAAAGGTTGGCGTATGAAGCAAGGGTGTGCCTCTTACTGAATTCCTACAGTCATCCCAGAACCAGGTGTGTTTGTGTCCAGCCTTCTTCCAACAAAAGAGAGCAAACATCATCCTGTAGTAGCTTCCCCCGTCCGTCGCTCACTTTTCACCCAACTCACCAGAGACCAACCTGCAGAAGCCTAAATAAATAACCAATTACCATTGGCAGGGACGCTTGAACTCCACCAGCTCAGAGTGAAGCACTAAAAATGGAATATTTCTCCAACAGGATTGCCCCTTGGCCAGGGGGCTTAATGTAACCAAACCCAATTAATGAGTGAGAAAGCCAGGCTGCCAGCGAGCGAGGCAGCGCCACGCGCCCAGGGTAATGAAGCTAACCGTGGGGACAGCGGCAGCAGGAAAAGCCTGCCCTGGAGACGAATATCCATCTGTTATGAGTCCCAATCTTTCCTGCTTTCCCCCCTTTCACTCCAATCAAAATCCCCTTCATGCTAATCAAAATCCAACAGTTGAAAGGAAGCATTTAAGGCGACAGTCAGTTGATAGAAATGACCACAGAGCTGGGTTTGGTGAAGCAAGAATAAGCATATTTAATGACAACTTTCCATTTAAGGGGTTTGTCAGTTCCAGGCTAAATTTAAAATGGAAGCTGTCTCGGCATAAAGTGTTTGCGTTGCATGGATCAGAAACCAGGTAGATAATGAATTTAACACTTGCATGCTGCAAATGAACACACTGTAAAAGCTATTAGCAGCAAAGCGTCTTCTATCCCCCCCCAAAAAAGAAGAAATCAGCGAGCAAAAGGAAAAGGGACCTGAGATGGATTATCCGTCATGCAAAACCTGCGCTCCGAGCAAGCCTCCGCGTTTTTTAGCTGTGTTTCTGACATCCTGCACGTGCACAGCAGATAATGTGTGTGAAATGTGCATGCCTGAGATGAAAAGACTTTATCCGCCTTTCAAAGTGTGCAACTCTTAATATCTGTGCGGCGCTGGTGCCACTAACAAACAGAGGGAAACAGAACACAAATTATCCAGCTGCAAATTTCCCAACGTGTTATGCAAGACAGGGTGAGAAATGAGAAACGGAGGAGGGAAGGGGAGGATGTTTTTATGAGAGCTACAGCTGAAAAAAAAAGCTGTATGTAGAGGTTAAGCTTGGTTTAGATTTAGGGCTGCGCTAGAGAGACAGTTGATTAATTATTCCACCCGTGATCATCCGTCTGGAACAGCAAAGATTCAGTCAATGAAGCTGATTTTGGTGGAAAAATAAAGGTTTTATCTTTAAATAAACATCTGAACTGTTGTTATAACAATGTGGTCCATATAACTGCTATAGAGCTGGGCGATTGACTAGAGGTGCATTGATTGATCAAACAGCAACCATTTCCTTCATTGTGGAAGATCAGTGATTGGCCGATACTTAGATGTGGAACCGATCGTATTTACAACTGCAAAGGTCTGAAAATTACCCACTGTTATTGCTTTAAGCTGCTTTTATAGATAAGAGCAGTTTTTTTAGTTTTTATTGCTTCACTGGTTTTGTTCAATGTTTTTTTTTATATACCGGTATATAGAATAAAATTGAAATATAGGAGGCATTTTGAGATCTTGCAGCCAAAAAAAAAAAAAAAAAAGGAAAAATAATCTTAATTGCATTTTAAAGATTGGCAATTGGTCAGAACCTGCAAGCCTTGATATTTCTAAACTGTATGGAAATAAATAATAAAAATGTCACCAAGTCACCTTTGAATCAAAGCTTTGTCCAAAATGACACAAGCATATTTTCCAACAAATGCCTGTAGATATCATGAGAAATGACAAGAAAATAACCTGCTGGCTTTCATAGAAGTATAACTATACTGCAGCATAGACCATCTCGATAAAAGACTCATATTCAAGCTCTTTTTAAAAACTTTTGTACATTTTTTAAATTTTGATATATTACCCAGGAAGTGTTGGTCGTTACAAGTTTGTGTCCCAAAAGATCTTCATGGTGGGATAGAGAGCCGAAAAGACCAGAAACATTTCTTCTAGTCACTACCTCACATTGTTTGAATTTGTTTTTAGTCATTGTTTTAAGAATTTTATGCTTGATTTATGTTTGGTGCGTCCATAAGGTTAAGGTTTAAGACACGGAAAGCTCTGCATATTAGCAGCTCCTACTGGCGAGGGTTCACAAATATAAACTTCTAGAAACATTTTATGATTGAACTCCTATAGTATCGCTACGATCAACTGAATGTGAAAAATCTCTATGAAATGATTACTGACACTGTGGGACGACTCCAAGAAGCTCTGAAAATGTTTAGAAACTGCTGTGTTTTCTGCTTCCTGGTGTTGTTAGCTTGTGGTTTGTGTTGTACAGGTCCCCTGGAGCCGGCCAGAATATTAGGTACATTTGAGAAAGCTGTGCGGATCATAAAAGCTGCAGACCACGCGCCGCGTTTTCCTCACTGAACACACGTCAGGAGAGTATAACTGAACCTGTAGTGTTCAGCAGGTGGGAGAATTGAGATTGTGGACCACCATCCCCCTTATGTTTCATAGAGTTGCACATTCTGAGAGTTGCTTTAAAATCCTCTGAGATTGCAAACTTTTTCATAATTTCTACATTTTTTCATTGTGGCATATTGCTATACTTCTCACAGGGTCTTCATCCTTTTTTAGTGGCTATTTAAACTACAAAGGTAAGAATAACTGTGGACTGGAAATGATCCTGTGTCACACAAAGGATCCTCAGCGTCTTCTCGCAGTCTGTGCACGCTGTGGAACTGGACCGGCTTTGAATGGAGGTTGGCTCCTCAACTGTGTGTGTGAGTGTGAATGTGGGGTGGGGGCTGGGAGGCTGCGCTGGCAGAGCCCTGGGCGAACTGCAGGATGTTCACCTTGCGGCGGGGCACAGGGCTCATTATCCCAGCAGGACCTGGTCACATCAAAGGACTAAGGAAAGGGCAAACATTCTGCTGAAGTGCCACTGTCAGCAGGCCTGGGAGCGCACACACGGCTCAGACACACTCACTTGAGCATCCAGTAAACATCTCTATCCCAGTAAAGAACCAGACTACTTTCGGTTGTATTACAACCTTCAGCTCCATTTAGAAAATACAAACCAAGGATGATAATGTCATCTGTTCAGGTTTTTCTGTAAAGTATTTCAGAGCGTGAGAGGACAAGATGAGAGTACGTCTTTTTATCTGACACAAACAGATCCTCTAATGTCACTGCTCTGGTTTCCTGGTGTTTTATACAGAAACTTTATACATAAAAAAGTCAAAACTCACCTGAAAATCCAAATAACTACTTAGGTCCTCAAATAAACCGACTCTCTTCCAAAACAGCCGTTTTAAACAGCTCCACATAAATATAAGTCTATTTTTCAAAAAACAAACTATAAATAACTTCGGAGCAGCCTGTATATGGCGCTAGAGCTGTCAGGGAAATCCAAAAGGTCCCTGGTTCACTGTGCTAAAACTAGGGCTGAACGATTTTGCCAAAAATCAAAATTGCGATTTTTTTTTTAGAAACCAATCTTGCTATTTTATTGCGATTTTCCTCTGCACTAAGCACGAGAATTTCCATGTTTTACTCCCAGGTTTCAGCCTGCTTGTCCAGAACCCAGTGCTGCAGGACTTAAATGAAAACGTTCATACTTCTACTATAATGCATCCACCTAAAGGGCTGCAGGGAGAAATGTAGCATCCTACTCCTGTTAAATGTATTGTGCTCAGTGCCTCTGCGATTTGAGAATTGCATTTTTATAAATTGCGATTATAATGCAAATGCAATTAATTGCCCAGCTCCTTGCTAAAAACCACAATAAAAACGACAAAGACGTTTTATGGGTTATTCTTCATCTAACTCACTTTAATGTCTACGATTTGAAACTGGTATTTTTCTAAATTGCGATTATATTGCAACTATGATTAATTGCCCAGACCTAGCAAAACCCACAATAAATGACGAAGTAGTTTTATGGGTTATTCTTGCCGCCATGGTTACCGTTAAACTTTCGAAGTTTAAAAGAAATCGAAATAAAAGAGGTGAAAATTGAAAAAAAGATAAAGAGTGTCAAAGGAAACTAACCGTTGCATAAAAACCTCTGGCCTAGCCTGACATATTTTAGAGATCTTCAGGATCTGATGTTGTTAATGCTGACATTATCGCCACCTGTTGTCACACCATGGGTAATGCAGAGCTATATTTGAATCTCAGCTTGTTTGAGATTTGTTATATGAATATGAGAAAAAAAATTTAAATTAAAATACCCTGTGCAGTGAAACCAAGACTTTAAATCACTAATTACTGGTTATTAAAGCACCAAAATAAAGGTGAATAAAAAAAAATACTTCACACAGCTGAGGAGATTTAAATCCAAAGTTACAATTAAGCATCCAAAACAGACAAACCTCAACTCAGATTATTTTCTGGACCTTTAACTTCGTTTAATGTGACTCTTTCCTCTGAGAAAGGTTTCCAGTATGATTCTAGGTATGTTCTGCAGATGGTGTCAAACACAGCTGTTTAACCTGAGTTCCTGGTATTGGCAGTAACAGGGCTGAGTTTGCAAGTATGTGTGAAATAGAGGCCATTTGGTTACCATTTCCTCCTAAACCGATTCAGCTCAACTTTGGCACTTTATTGGCAACATAATTAGGATGTAGGGCACAAAAAAACTGTCAAAATGGCTCCAGGGCTGAGCAATGAGTACATCCTGCATCTCAGTTTGTCAAGCTAAAATAGATTAAGCAAAACTAGGCATGCTATTCACCCCACCTTGTTTTACAAAGCTAAAGCACTGTTTTATGTCTGCAAAATCTCACCATAAAGTTTACCCCTTTGATGGCTGGACCAAGCAGAGGAAAAATAAAACTCAGCTGCATTATTGCTTGATCCATTGATCAGCTGTGTGCTTCAAACAGGTCGTATTGGACTTAAGACTTTAGCGCTGACCAAAAGCAGAAAATGTTTAGAAAACACTTTTCCCAAATCAATATGCATCCCCCTTTTTCCACCGGCTATTTATAGCGGCCCCAGTGTTGCATTAACCCACTGCATGATTTATCATTAGGAGCCAGCTCTGGTCTGCTGAGTAGCTGCATTCATGCCAGGCTGCACAGTAGTGCCAACAACAACACTCGAAGGCCCTGAGAGACGTACACAAATAAAACCGCAGCACAAGCTAACTCTGTGCGGCTGAAGCCTCGGCTCCTGCACAACAACACCCAAAGACGGAGAGAGGGGGGAAAACGATGCAAAGAATGAGAGGAAAAGTGCTGATGAGTTGTGCCTGTGCAGAAGCTTCCCAGATCTGTCGAACAAGAGCGGATTTGCCTGCTACACCTAGATAGTGTCCCCCCTCCCTCCCCGCTTTCTCGCAGGTATTCTGGGCATGAATGGCTGTCAGTTTGGATTTGAGAGCTCAGCGTTGAGCAGGAAAATAGAGGCTGGTGGGGGTCTTTGTGCGTCTCCATTGGCAGAGACGAGCGCTAGAGACAGTGCCCTTCTCATTGAGCTTCTCAGATGCTAGAATTTCACATTACTGTACATCTAAGGGGGAAAAAAATGGGAAAGAGGAAGAAAATATGGGAGGGGGTGAAGCAGCTGGCTGCTGGGGACGGTCCCCTGTCTATGGGGAAGGTTTCTGATGGCAAACACACCAAGAAGATGTGGATGGGGAGGTGATTTGAATGAGAGCGGCTTCTGCCTGAGCTGAAGAGAATATTGACCCAGTTTTCCTTCTGTGTTTCACTCAGACGGATTCACACCCACCCACATAGTGAGCGAGAATAGAAGGAATAAAAATAAAGATGGATTACATGCACATGATGACGTCACAGAGGAAATAAAACGGTTTTAGAGCAACCTTCATAAACAAATGTGTATATTTGTTTTTTTTGTGATGTGATTTTTAAACAGACCGCCAAAAAAAGCTCTGTAGCCTCAGGTGTGCCAACACCTGGGTCCTTGTTTCCGCCTGAACTTTTGACCCGGTTATCAGGGAATCATTGACCTCATCACCTTTTAATGACCTGTGTTTGCTTTGAAGACGTTGTTGTGTCATATGTCTTAGAGAAGCATCCAACGATCGGTCAGAGATCGGAACTGGCCCATTTTCTCCTTGTTGGCATTGATGTTGATCAGGTCGAAAAGGCAGAAAAATTTTGCAGTACTTAATACGTACATGATCTTACTCTAACCCTCAGATAACTTTAAATAACAGATAAAGAAAAACAAAATATATATAAAAAACTGCCTTGGAATAATAATTTCTTTTAGTGAGCAAGAAAATCTTTCCGAAGTAATTTGGCCATTTGTGAAATTATCAACCTCCACACCCCAATCATGATTACGCTTAGAGTATCTGCTTTTGTAGGAAAGCTGAGTTCAGTTTTCCTATCCACACCCTGGCCTGGTCAAAAACAATTTGAGAACAAGTCTAAAATTATCTTAAAAACAACAACATTATTCCCACTCAAAGGAATTACTGAAACAGGAGCAAAATCATTGGCATCTATCTCTCAGGACAGTGTTTCAGATGCATTTGTTCAAGAGAAGAAACACCTTTCCCTCATGAAGAAAATTAGCAAAAAGGAGGAAGCTTCCCTGAAACCCAGCTGAAGTTTTGGTGGCCTCACTACCGCAATAAAGGTAAGATAATCAGAAAAAGTGGCCTCATGGTCGAGTTCTACAACCCCAATTGTAGCTGAATAACACAATATAAAAGATTTGCCACACAAAATATCCTCAGGATGCCCAAAACTCTTGAAGAAAGAAGGGGGAAGTTTTAGGGCTCCGTCACATTAGGTGTAAAACAGCATTATGCCGACAGTCTTGATGTGATGGTAGCCCTCTGTTACCAAACCAAAAATTTTTCATCACAATATATCTAACTGCATTTAAATTTATGATATAAGCAAGCTGACAGAAACACACCATTTCATCAGCTTGTGGTTAAGGTTTATGAAACTACATGGTTCATTATAAATGGGTAAGTTGTTCTAATTCTTATTATTGTTGACTGTTGTTCTCCGTTGAGCAATATAACTTTATTAAGCCTATTCCGACATCCCACACAGTAACACAAGAATGTAGGGATCTTTCCGATATATTATTAGTTTAATATTCAAAGCTGCAATATCCGTGAATCTGAACTAAAATAGTCCCATCTGCCTGAGCCATGGCCTCTGCTCTAGTAGAAAATACTGAAGAATTAATAGTTTCTAACATGAAACCCGACCACACATGCATGATACATTCACACAATGACCTCAACATGTAAATGGTTTATAGAAAATTAAGGTTTAACGAGTGGTCGAGTCAAAGATTGGGCAGGAAACCAATTCAGAGGCTGTAGTTTTATAGCCTGACGTAGTCCTACTCAATTCTAGTCAGAATATGAGTCTGATACTGCTCCATAGAGCTGTGATTATGGGGCGTGTTTCGAACGAACCAGGAAAAAAAATGCCTCTGCACTCAATTGGATAGACCTACAACCAATAAGAGCAACGGAGTGCGTGACGTATGTTAAGCGATGCATAGTTGTTGTCAACAAAAATCAAAGCGTGCAGTTACACGCCTAGAATAAGAAGATGAGCCTTGATCGCGTTTCTCTGTTCCTCTTTTAAAATTAATTTGCTGTCGATATCTTCTAGAACAGACCTAATAGCAGAATCTACACACCTCAACTCTCCAGCGGCAGCCGTTGTTGTTGTCACCCAAGCGCGCTTTGGTGACGTGGTTGATTACGTTACTGTTGATCATCTGTCCATCATCTTATAAAGCCCGCCCTGACAATTTGATTGGCCCGCCAGATATTGTGCGAGCATACTCGCGCTACTATTGAGCAATGCCAGACCGAACTTCCCGACCTCAAACGTTGTGGGCGGGACTAAGTTCGGAATGGCACCCAGGCTAGTAGTTTTACATAAACAGGTGTTATGTTTCCTAAAACCCTCCAATGGGTGTGATTTATATCGAGTCTGCAGGGCGGAGCGGGCTAACTTTCCTCCACAGAGATAAAAAGACTCATCACTTCACGCAAAACGTGAGATAACCAGTTAGTACGTTCAGGGGGGCACCCTTGTTTGAACAAGTCCAGGGTGAATTGGAAGGTTTTATTTTTTCTTAAGATATAAAACGACATGAAATTTTTTTTTTTTTTTAATTTTTCACAGAACTGGATCATTTTGTAGTAGTTTTTTTTTTTACTGTTGGATACAAAAAAGAAAAAAATCTTTATCAACAAACCTGAAGCTCAGTTTACATCTCATCAATTTTGGTCCTTAGAGAAAAAAAAAAAAAAAAAGTCTGAATCTGCAGGCCAGACCTCGGGAAACCTTAGCTCAATATCGACATAAAGAGGCCTGATTGGTCAATCACTTTTTCTTTTCTTTTTTTTAAAGCATCCAGACAAAGCTTTGCTTCTTTAATCATTTTCCTACTAATGTGTCTATTCTGGATCAGGTTGTTAAAGAGGCACCCTCTCTACATCTCAGTGTTAGGGAGCATTCATGGCTTTGGATCTCACTGCAAACCTCTCATTCAAATAATGGACCAAACAACAATATCAGCAGCCTACTGTCTGGGTGCGATTCCACGTTTCAGGGGATTAACTGGTAAAGACTACCAACAACTGCCTTTCACCGGGGAATTAGTCATTAATCAAACCACACATTTCAGGATTTCTTTCCATCCAGCCGCACACGCCCCTGCTCAGATCTGAATGGCAAGCGCAGAGCCATTCAGATCTGATCCCCTCCGAACAAACGGCTTTTCTCCAACCACACAGAGGCAGGGAACTCTTAAAGAACCTCTCCAAGGAACGGAGCGGTCACAAGAAAAGCCCCGCCCCTTCAATTAGCTTTGTGGCGGGGTTTAGCGGGCTTTGACACAAACAAAACAATGACCATGTACAACATGGCAAAGGGCAACATCTTCTTCCCCCCTCCCCAAACAAATGGTAATTTCTGCAACACAAAAAGAGACGACTGAGACGTAGGGCATATGGTTGCTCTAATATTATAGGCACCAAATACACCTGATTCAACGAACCTGAATGGGCTTTCATGAAACCAACACAGCAAGCTCGTAATATAGCTCTCAACCGGATTAATGCAGGATGAGCCACTATAACGGCTATATTCATCCGTTTGGTGGGATTGTGAGACGTTTGAGTCGCTTCAATGATGAGGATCAGCAGAAAATAAAAGCCTACAAAAGCAATAAAAACATTTAAATAATTCTTGAATGCCTTTTTAAAAGGGGAGAATAAGAAAGAGGCCTGAAACATGCAGGAAAGTTCATGTTTTGATCAAACATTAAATTCCTGTCCAAAAAGTTATGAATGTTTTATGCAAATTTAGTCACTTTGGTGCCTCACACTGAGAAATAACTAAATAATTTAATTACACGAGGTTTCGACTAGGGCTGCAGCTAACAAATATTTTACAAATCGATCAATTTGTTGATTATTTTTTCGAATAATCAATTAATAATCTGATAGCAAAGGATTCCTTAAAGAAGACGTTTCATGAAAGTAAAGCAGGTGAATCTAAAACTTTTTACTTGAGGAGTTCTGGATATTCACAGACCCGATTTTTTTTTTTCTAATCTTAGATTCAAAATATTTCTATTTTTTACAATCTTGGCATAATTTCTGCTCTAAGTGGGTTTCTCTGTCAGCTACAGGCATGTTTTAGAGTCTCTATATGCCAGTTAATGATTAACCGATTACTAAATTAGGTGAGGACTTTTTCAATAATCAATTAATCACGATTAAACCTATTAATTGTTTCAGCCCTAGTTTCAACACTGATTAAACCGAAAGGATTCTTTCTCAATCAAAGTTTTATTAAAAACTTGTAGAAGTTAATCAAACCCAATAAGCTGGAGGTTATGCATCCTTGTATGTGTTACATTTGAGTGGACAAATGGTCTAAACACGGTAAATTTGCAAAGTATTTGACTGTTGATTTAAGTTGGACCATAAGTCCAGTACTTAGGTAGCATTTTAAACCCCATTTCCTTACATTTAAACTCCAACTTATATCAACTCCTGCCATATAAAAGTCTCCTAAAAGGAATTAAGGGAGACTTTGGGAAAGCTGTTTGTTTTCCTTTTCACAGAAGTGAGGTACAAAGACTTAAACTGCTGATTTAAGTTTTCCACAGTATGAAAAGCAGAAAAAATAACCCCAAACAAGAATTTAAAAACATGTTTTAACACTCGCGCATAAACATTATGATTAATAATGCATAAAAAGCAGAGGAAGAAGGGAACGGAGTGGAGCAGAAGACTCAAAACAAATTCAGTCTGTTTTTGTTCTCATATTGTTGATCGATTCTTCAGAACTCATCCCAGCACAGCTAAGCCTCGGTTCACCTGTTCCACTTAATCTTCTTTTATTTTTTTACCCATCAACAAACCATCACTAGTTCATATATTTCAACAGTGTTCCATTTGTTAGCTGCGGACTTTGCAGCTTTTGGGAATAAATATCTCCAAATTAATCAGATTGTTTTTTTTCCACAGACTGTATGTTTCACCTGATTTTTTTTATATTCTAATCCCCACTCAGCCCAGTCGATTTTTGGAACAAAACCAATCTAATCCATAATGAGTTGACCAAATGGAAAACCTTAATCCGACTAAAGTGCAGCTGAAGGGTGAGGATTTCTCCCCATCCTATGAAGAGGTGGTTGAATTGTGTAAAAAAATGCAAAGATATCATGGATAACTTATCGTTTGAGAACAAGGTGGAGCCTCTGATGGCAGATTGCTTTTTTTTTTTTCCTAATTTGAAGCAGTCCCATTAACCATTATGAGAGACCCAAACTTCAAATTTAAAAAATAAAAGTAAAGTAAAAACAAACTTAAAAAAATAAATTAAAAAAAGCATGTCGCCTACATCTGCTCAAAAAATTAGGCTTCTAAAGAATTCGTTTGATTAAACTATTATTCTAATTAATGAAAGTAGTAATAATAAAAATGTTGAAAAGTATTCAGGACGCATCATTACAAACTGGCAGTAGGCATCTTCTGGTACGAGGAACTGAACTCCGAATTTTAGGCCCAGAAACGGAACCATTGAGGCCTGATCTTCAGCAGGTTCATGCTTTTCAAAATGGATGCAAACATGTTAGCGCCAAAGTGATTTGGTTCCGCAATCAAGCAGAGGTGCAAAACGTTTTTTTTTTTTTTGCATGTGTCCTATTCAATATGCAGATGATATTTGTACGAACCCTCAGGCTGCACATTTAACAACAAAAGGTTCTAACATTCTGAAAGCAAGCTTCGTAAACTGCTCTCAACACGCCGCCTTATTGCACATACTTTAAAAAAAATAATTATATGAGGGATGGAACGGTTTATGAAAACCGTCCGAACCGTTCGGTTCGACTGTCTCGGTTCGGTTCGCGTGTGTTGCGTTCGGTTCATGCACTGCTCCATTTTCTCATAGGCGGAGCGTTTACACTCCAGAGCAGAAGGTGGCGGTATTGCGACCAAAGCCAACCACCAGTAGTAAACAAGAAGAAGAATAAGCGAAGCAGCGTAGCCGGGTGTAGCAGAAAAAAATTAGTTGTTGTGGGGAATTGTGTGGGTATGTATGGCGAGTGGAAAAGAACAGGCAGGGCTCGATGTTAACCATTGCCCGATCACCCGGGGCAAGTACTTTTTATTGTCGGGAGAGTACAAATTTCATTGCATTTGCCCGCCGGGCAGCTGCAGTGATCTCAAAAATAATTATTTATCACTCAAAATGACTTTAAAATCACCGACTTTAGCTGAAAACGACCCATACGGCGCCATTTTTGTTGTTTTGTACATATTCTCGCGTTACCTAGCGGTAATTTTGATGTAGTTACCAAAACGACAAACAAGCTAGAAAGCGCTATCATATGGCAGTCTTCAGTACAGTGGTCATATATTAAAAAATGTTCATTAATTTTTTTTCTCTCAGACATTGGAGAGTTGCATTTAAATGTTATAGAGCTAAACATGTAAAATTTTTATTTTTTGATTTTTCGGTGTAACAATGAACATATACCGAACCGAAAGCCGTGACCACGAAACCGTGAACCGAACCATGGATTTTGTGAACTGTTCCACCCCTAATATATATATATAAATATAAAAGCCGACCTATTTCTTCCTCGTGAAAAACATGAAGATGAGGTGAAATGAGTGGCACACGTGAAGCTGATGTCAATAGAGCAAAGATGGACACGGATTAAATAAAAACAATTGTTGGGTTAATGTTTTTGTACAGCTACAGTTGGCATAATGGCTCGAGCTAAGAAAAAAAAAAAGTGTATCTTGTCATTTGTTTATCAACAGATTAGCTGCTAATTACAGAGCTTTAGCAATCCGCTATATGTCCCAACCGCTAATTTTTAAAACCGCAGCTTACAAAAGCAAATAGCATTAAGGATTTATTGCCGTATGTAATGAGTCTTAGGAGGGGTTCATAGTTTTCCTAAAGTTTTAAACAGATTACTCCTGTTATTAGATGTTAAATCACTGTAATCATTTTGCAGAAATACATGTAGATAGATAGACATGCAGCCATATGAGGAAGTAGAAAGTATTTGTTTTTCTGCATGTGACACAACTACTTGAAATATTTTCTCTTTATATAAACCTTAAAATGGATGTCTGGGGGGGGCTTGCATTTCCTCCATCTTTCATCTTAGGGGATAGGGGTACAGTGGAGGTGGATTGATTAGAGGTTTGATGCATTGTTTGATGACGGGCTGCTCAAAGTGTGGGACGCCTCTGTGATGTCTCTCCACCGGAGGACATGAAAAGCATCACCTGGCCTCAGAGCCCAGGGTTACAGCTGATGGTGGATTTAAGGGGCTCCTGCTGGGCTCTATGGTGGCTCCATTCAGGCCACATAATCCATTCAGCCTGACCTTTGTGTTTTTAGTGTCAGCTCCACTTCCACTTTCAGCCCGTTTTGTTAGAAACCACCGAGTTCCAAGATACATCTAATTTATTTAACATCTCCGTCCTCTGAAGGGGGGGCACCATTATCAACTTTGCTGTCCAATGATCAAAAGGAGCACGGCGTATGAGGCGAGCTCATCTTATAAACAACACAGAAAAAAATATATCTTGCTGGATTTCTTTGTGGGTTTCATCATCCAGCATCAAGTGACTGCGAAGGGGGGAAGAAGAAAACAAAGCCTTGTTTTCACCCCCCTGGCATCAGTGTGAGCAGACAGACTGCAAGAAGAGAATCAGAGTTTGGAAAAACTGTCTCAATTTGCTGCTCCAGAAACAGGGAGGCTTCTGCCTTTCAGACAGAT
>NW_015150947.1:421077-423900 GCF_000732505.1 Cyprinodon variegatus
CTTCTGAGATTAAGGTCAGACTTCTGAGATTAAGGTCAGAATTCTGACTTTTTCCCCATATTAAAGTAAAATAAAATGTAAAAATCAGTAGTCAACTTTTTTTATTTTTTCAGTGGCCCTAATCCTCTTCCGTTAAACTCCTACCATGTTCTGGATTTGTCTAAACTTGGAGCAGATATAATTGGTATGAATCTGTGCAGCGGGCCGCTGCTGAAAGACTTGAACGAAGAGAAGCATTCAGCTCCTCTGTGACTCTAAAGGAGGGGGGGGTCCACCAGCCGTAGTAAATTGGGCGCCCGGGGCGGGTGCCTCCACCGAGCTCGCATTTCAGAGCCCGGGCCCGGGAGCGCGTGAGGGACAGAGATATGGCACTGGAGAAGGTGGTGGTGAAGGGGAGGACTGGGAGCAGTGAGGAGGTGACATCAGGCACATGCTCCAACACAAAGACGGCCCGGCTCGTTAGCACTCTAACCAGCAAGCTCCATGGCAATCAGCCGCTCTCCAGTCTGCTCACAAATATGGCTGCATCTGCAAGTGTAATCACTCTGTTGTGCTCAGATTTTCTGCTCTGCTGGGCAGCAGCGTGGCATCCACCCCCCCTCCTCTGACTGGTCAGGCCAGTGTGGCTCACAGATTACAGATCCCTGGTCGCTCAGGTAACAAGAGTCACTAATCTGGCTGGGGTTGAATTACACATAATTGCCTCGGCACCGTGATTGATTTCAGCCCTGGAAAGAAGAAGACGACGAGTTACCCCCCCCTCTCCCTCCGCCGCATCCCTTCCCTGCCTCTCTCCAGTGCTCACGAGCCGCAGCCAAGACTCTCCATCTAGTAGGAGGCAGGAGGCTTTGAAGAGATCAAAGCCAAGGCCGGGAGCAGTTGCGCGCCCAGGGAATAGAGGAGAGAGGCTTTCTGCTCCTCAGCCCTATTTTCTAGCGTCATGTTGGATTGCAGCTGTATTGCATTTCACCAGTTTGCTTAATGCTCTCGGTTTTGACTTTGACATCAGTGATCCCCCCCTGGTTTCTTCAAAAACATGGAAGGAGGAGTACAAAAAAAAGAAAAATGGGGGGGAGAGAAAATGGAGGTAAACTGATCCAAAAAAAATGTTTTAATTATTATTATATATATTTTTTTTATTTTCACAACTCTGTAATTGGACAGTTCAAAGGAGAGGAGGAGAAAACACAGCATTTGTTTTTAATTCCACAGCAGATATGAAAGGAGCGACAAACTTTTTATGGCCTTTCCAGAAATTAAAGGCAGGTTTTTTTTTCCTCTCTCCAGTCAAAGAACGCCATGTTTTTTTTGTTGTTTTTTTTTATGGCTGAGACCACACAAAACGAACTGATAGCTAAAGCCTCTCGTCTTTGTCCTCCCACAAAAGACTCAGCGCTGGAGTGAGCTTCACACACAGACAGACAGACAGACAGACATGCAAGTGTGTGCCGACAGAGGAAAAGTGGTTTGATGTTCGGCACAAGAACACCGAAGGAGGCATGAAGAAAAAAGGGCGCGAGCCGTAACCATGTATCCATTTAATGGCTCTGCTAATAAAGCCTGGTGGCAAAAAGGCACCCTTTGTACTGTAACTATGCAGGCCCTATACCCACCTCCTACACTGGGGACCATTAATATTTCAGCCCCTCTTAGATGCACGCTGCATGTGAGCGTCTTTAGCGCTCACACCCACAGCAGAGAGAAATAATGAGCCTCTGAAAAAATATGAAACAGCAAAAAGAAAAGGAAGGCCCGAGACGGAGCCGGTTCATACAACAGAGCGGCTATTGATCATGGCTCCGTCTCTGAAGGGGACAAAGTGAGGGCTGTTTGAGCTCCTCTGTAGTCTGGACACAGCTGGCAGCGTTTGGAGGCATGTTTTTACCCCTGTGAGCCCATTGTTCCCCTTTGCTGCAGCTCACTACTTGGAACCGCTGCTTGTCTCTTTATAGACCTACGAACCGTCAGGATGAAGTGGGGAAAAAACAAAAACTTATTCATGGTTTGCTCATTTTACAGCTGCATCAGGAAACAATGCAGAGCTGTGGTCAGCCTTCAGAAACGAGCTCAATATCTGCTTATGTACTGAACTACACACCGAATCAACAACAGGGGAGTTTTTCCTCAGGTCTCTTAAAGCCAATTTATGCTTCTGATGCATAGCCTCTGCAACCGTCAAATCTGTCTCTGTGCGGACGGTCGCAAACCCGTGCAGACCTCAAGCGGAAGTGCACAGACAAAAAGCAGCTGTGATTGGTCCTTGGTATCCCTTTCTGGCTGTCTGTGTGGTCGTCATTCACGATTCGGTGCCGGGAGCGCCATTTTTAAGAACCAAGGAACAACTACAATAGATAACTACGATGATAGGATAGGTTAATCCAGGAGGTTCGGAAGTACAACCACTTGTACGATGCCTCAGACAAATTATATAAACTATATGCCAAGGTCTCTGCCAAAACGAAGTTCTTGTGACCATCAGCCTAAGTTCTCGCAAGTCCTCAAATAGGCTCCCCCTAGTGCTTTGGCGGGAAACTGCTGCGCGTCCCTAGAAATTCCAGACCTATGGTGCAGAAGCATACCAGCAAAACTGGTTCGTGACCAGACCCAAGCGACATTTGATTTATACCCCATTTACACTACCCTTGAAAAAACGTGCCGAGACCGGTCCAAGCTCAGTAACTGAGATAACTTATAGTGTGTAAATGGAAAGCAAACTGAACTGAACCGAGCTAGACACAACCGGACCAAACTAACTGCGTCCAGTTCCAGAGGTGGGCTCGGCTCGGTTTTTCCCTGGCTCGGTTCTCTGATAACAAGAGCGCA
>NW_015150947.1:424047-441858 GCF_000732505.1 Cyprinodon variegatus
TCTTCTTCTTCTTCTTCTTCTTCTTCTTCTTCTTGTGTTTCATGGCGGTTGGCAAACAAATTTTGGTGCATTACCGCCACCAACTGCTTGATTTCCTCCTTCAATACTGGCAGTAATACCGCAGATCGTCACTAGGAGGCGAGGAGTCGAGATAGCGTGATGTGTAAACGGTCGTCAGAACCGAGCTCGGCCGTGTTAACTGATCCGAGCTCGGACCGGTCACTGCATGGTTCGGTTTTTCAAGGGTAGTGTAAATGGGGTAATAATCTGCCCTTTAAGGTTAGTAGCTGTCAGTCAACTGTGAGCAGAGAGGAAAAGCGGAGAATCTCCTCAACTTTCAAAAACATAAAAAAAATCTCCCAATGAGACATTCAGGTCCTGAATTTGAAAATTCTGACACAAAAGTAGGAGGTTGAATTTCCATTATGGATTCTGGCCACATTTAACACAGAAAAAGTTGCAGTTATTAAGTAGAGAAAGATGATGCATCAGCTAGCCGATATTTTTAGATGATATAAAAAAATTTTTGGTAAAGATAAAAAACAAAAAACAAAAAAAACAATGGGTAGCAGATGATATAACTAATCAGCCAATTGCAGCATTCAATGCAGGTCCAGCAGATTACGCAACAGCTTCTTTCTCACCGCCATCAGATAGCTGAACTGTTGAGAAAACTCTAAATAATGTCAAAAACTCTGCATCACACTGATAACACCAAATCAATATCACTGCTGCACCTTATGGAATGGAAATGTTCTGAAAGCTGCACAAAACAAAAAATTTTGTTTTGTATACACTGTGTGTACTAAATGACAATAAAGGTTGTCTAAGTCAATACATGCATGTATTAGGTGAGCTTGTTATCATTGTGTTAGTTATTATAATGTAAATGAGGGAGGAGGAAGAAATATCGGCTTTAAGAATTGGCTGAAAAGGAAACTCGGCAGCAAACATCAGGAACTGGTTAGATTGGTATCAGAAATATCGGCCGGTTTGTAGGTTAACAGTATTCCTCGACACCTCTGATGGATCAAACATATTGATCATCATTAAACACATGACTCATAGCGAATTGCTTGCATGCTCCTTTTAATGCATTTAAAGGAAAATGCATTGCTATCAGAACCATTTTCCTGCCTGGGAACTGTAACTCAACTGGGATCAGATATTATCTCCATATCAGAGATGGGTCAAATGTAACTTAAGTATAAAGAGCAGCAATCAGAGTAAATTCAAATGTGTAATGTTTGCAAACTAACACATTTGGTGATGAAATACAAAAGGAGGAATCGTCTGAAGTGTCATTATGGAGCTTTAAAGATATTATCAGCTTATAAAAGGGCAGACCAGGTTCGCAGCTCCAGGATGTAATGTAGCATTAGCTGGGGAACATAAGAGGTTTATGAATGGTTAGTGCAGAAAGGATGGTGTTTGGGCATTTAACAGTGGTGGCTCGGGGTGGTGCTGGAGTCATCTAACACGATGCACAACAGAGCAAAAATAAACAGACTGTTTTTTCAAACTCTGCTCCAATAGCTGCATCAAAACACAGAAGGTCATGGTTCTCACACCATCAGCGTCTTGATCCCGTACATACACAGCGTTCAAATTTCAACTGTTGCAAGAGCAATTTGATGAAAAACAAAACATGCAAGCAGAGCCTCCCAGTCTCCATTTCTTATCCTCCGTTACAGGAAGTCCCCACCCCCTCTAATCAACCAGAACCAGGCATCGGGGACAACCTTGGCGAGGCCGCCGACTGACCCCTGGAGATCAGCAGCAGGCCGCTGGTGCAGAGTGAAACTCTGTGAGCAGCTGCCGCGGCCTCCATTCAGCAGTCTGTCCCCGAGCGGCTGGCTCCAGGCGGCGCTCCGTCCACTTCTGTGGGCGTTTTGGAGATGGAGGAAGTGTCATCGTCTACCAGCCCTCTGTCTACTCAGAACAACACGTATCCAAAATAAACAGCATTGAGGTGCGTCATGTGCGAGCCTGCATGCGACGCTCACGGGTTATTGCCTTTCTCAAACATGCAGAAACTCACAGTCTGAGGGGCTTTCAGCGCCGGAGCTGAAATATTGTTAACAGATGTCCTTCTTCTGTTCCCTTAGCTTTTAAAAACCAAATGCAACCAAAGGCGACAAGCTGAGCCGCTTAAAACGGTGAACTTTGAAGCAATAAAAACTAAAATAATCTAAAATTTAAAAAATTAGTAGAAGTAACTAAATCAGGAAGACCTTCATCCGTGATCTTCGTCTCCTCTTACAGTCTGCCGAGCTCCATTTACCAGGATGAAAACACAGATAAGGTGATTAGATCCACATGGGGCATACGGAGCAAACGTGTCGACCGGCACCACAGACAACGCAGGAAACTCTGGCGTTAATTGGGCTGTTTATAAAACTCAACAACACTGCAGGAGCTGCAGTGCAATGGAAAGCCTGGCTGTGGGGTCATCACTGTGCAGCACAGTTCAGCATGAGATCTGCTCCACAGATGAAACGGATGTCAGCTTTACTCCACAAATTTGGTTCATATAGAATAAAACTAAGCAACTAAACATTAATTTTTTTTTTAAATAATTTCTGATTTCTTTAATATTATGAATACACTTGGAGAAAACGTTGAGCTAAGGATGGGATCTCTACAGGATTTTCAGCTGCTTAAAGGCAATCCAGGAGCAAAGAGTGGTCAGAGCTGCCATCGAGACAGAGATGCATGGACATGGAGGGCTGCTGGGAGATGCAGTGTTCTCTCTAACAGGGATCCTCCATGGTAGCACTAAGGGCATGAGCTCAGGACACACATGCCACTAAGGGACACCGGAGCGGTCCGACCAAATCCCGTTAGGTAAGCCCGGGTTAGCGATTCCACGCTGCGAGACACTGGCTGGCAGATCCGTCACGTTCCCACTACATCAAAGGAAGCCCAATGCTGCAGCCCCTCCACTCCTTCCTCCTCCTCATCCTCGCCATGAGGATCTGCAACCCAGGATCCAAAGGGAATAAAAAAAGAAAAAAAAAAAAAACACTGCAATGGAGACATAACCCTCAATCCTAACCATCAAAAAATGAAAGCAAACGACACCAAGAATGAAATTTTTTTTATGTTTTTTTTCCAACACCCACAAGACTTTTCTACCTCCTCAATGTCAGAACCAAACCTGTGTGCTTCATCTCTGCACCAACACAGAAAATAAAAAAAAAAAGAATAACATCGAACTAATACAGGAGCTTTAACTAATGATGGGATATAGATAAACTGAATAAAGTAAAATTAAATATGTTTAATGTTTGGACTAAAAAAAACAAAAAAAAAAAACGCTGGACAGCAGTGAATTCGTCCTCATCCACACATCAAACAGGGAGGAGATATGGTGCTTTTTCAGATCCAATAACTCTCCAAACATTAGAAGGTCAGTACAAGACTTCAGTTTGAACATCATCTTTAGCATTTAAAACCATATTTATCACAGGAGAATATTAAAGCAATGATTTATTGAAGACAAAAAAGAGAATTAATGAAAAACCAGCAATTCTATTCTTTGAACTGAAATTACTGATTCAATAAATCAAAATACTTTTAAAATACACAACATTCACTTGGCTGAATTGAAGAAGCTACATTGCTATAAATAAATTAGGCCCTGGCATTGCCCTATGCATTTAACAAAGCAGCAAATATATATTTATGTTTGAATTAGGGATGCACGATATAATCGGCCTGTATCTGCCATAAAACTGAATATCGGACATCGGCCACCCCACCAATATTTAACCCGATACTTGATCAGCTTCTGAGTTTCTAAAGTCTAAAAAAAAAAAAAAAATACTACTTCTTCTTCTTCCTCAAAAACTTCTTTTTTACAGACTTAAAAACTTCTAAAGACGAGGGAAAAAATATTGATACATTAAAATATCACAATATCTTCATATGCTGATATATTGCCATTTAAAAACACCATATCAATCTCTTTTACTAATGAAATATTGCTATACGTCATCGTTATGCTACGAAATCCCCCGAAAATTCACGAAATTTTGCCATATTTTTATATGTTGATATATTGACGTGGTATTGATCTATTTTACTAACAAAATCTCACAAGAATTTGCAAAATATCACGAGAGTTTGTAACAGAACGATTAAATTTCACGAGATTTTCAAAGTAAAATAGATCGATACCGTGTTTTTAAAAATCTATTTGATATCAGCATATGAAAATATATTTGAGTATATTATTTTTCAAAGTGTCAGAAATGGATAACAAAACTGCTATTTTCAATGCCTACTTATTTTTGTCCAGCTTTAACATCAGTATCGGTATCGGTTATCGGCTACATGAGTTTTAAAATATCGGCATATCGGATATTGGCCAAAAATCGTGCATCCCTAGTTTGAATTAGTCTAAAAAGGTACTGATCAGTAGCGACACAGCTCTACCATCAGATCCACTTGTTTATAGCATTTAATCCACAGCTAATGAAAACCTGAAACAATTTATCCCAGTTACAAACTTGACTTAACCTCATGAAAATGTATGCAAACGCTTTGTCTGCTCTGATGAAGATTCAGGAAAAACTTGCATGCTGGATGCTTGGAGTGAAGCAAACCTTGACCTAATGCAGAACAAAAAGGTTTGACCTTTGAACTTTTAGGGTTTTATTCAACCTGCTAATAAAAACACTACCATGCAAACGATTTAAACAAAGTTTTTCCTTTATGCTGATTTAGCCAAATAAAATGATGCAAACGGAGGCATGGAAGCCGCTTTGGGACATGGCTTTAGTCGAGTTAAGAGATTTTGTGACTTAATATTTCAAGATCCTATTCCTATATTACATCATAAGGACTGATTCAGAAGAGTCGCAGCAGACACAGTCCCCACCGTACATGTAATCCCATAAAGAAGATGTGATACAGCAGATCCTCGCTCCCATTCAACAGAGGAGATCAAGGTTCTCAGTGTTTTTTTCCTGGACCTAAAGCAATCCACAAAAAAAAGCAATGCAACTATGGCTGACATTAAGGACTGGAAAAAAAGAGGGGCATCATAGTTTGCAATACGTTTGAAAACATTTCAGATTTTTAGTCATCGTCGGATAGTGGGAGCTTGGAATCCTGAGGTTTTGGATTCGAGCCCCACTCCCACAGACTGCCACTCTGGGTCTCTTTCAGCACGACCCCTAACCCAACAATTATTATCATCATCTTTGGCAGCAGTGGTGAGTTTGTGGTCAAAATATGCAAAGATAAAGTCATTTAATCACATTATTTCCATTGTCTGATATGACAGATTTACATCAATGCTCAAGGAAATGTCTAAATGTAAATCAATGTCTAACATGTAATTATGCTTTTTAATTGTTTTATTTTTATATAGACAAACAGTAAATGTACTAAAGAGGATATGGACACTTCTGTTGTATCAGTTCTGATGTAGCGAACATTTACCTCACATGATCAGCTGTTTCCACTGCCGGAGTCTTGAATAAAAACAACAGATTCAATTTTTCACCGTTTCCAGATGGCGTGCACCACCAGTTTGCTACCTCTGCTTCCTGTTTAAAACTGTGACCCATAAAGTAAAGGTGTGATGACATCAGGGCTGCAACTAACGATTATTTTGCAAATCGATTAATCTGCCAATAATTTTTTTCGATAAATCAATTAATAATCTGATGGCCAAATGTTCCTTAAAGAAGATTTTTTACTAAATTAAACTAGTTGAAACTAAGATTTTCCACTTGAGGGGTTCTGGATTGGACATATTGACAGACAAAAAGGTTGTTTATCTTAAATTAAAAATTATTATGTATTATTTTTTACAATTTTGATATAATTACTGCTCAAATTAGGTCACTCTGTCAGCTTAAGGACTCTATACTCCAGTTGACAATAAATCGATTACTAAATTAGTTGAAGATTATTTCAATCATCGATTAAGCCGATTAATTGTTTCAGCTCTAGATGACATTAAGCTTTGTATCACCTGGTCAATTAGCAGTTTTAAAAGGTTTCCTACAAAGGTTTATGCTATTTAGATGCTCAGATTGATCTAATGAGATAATCCTAATCTGTGTGTTGAGGGTGATCTATTCTGCTGAAAAGGGGACTGCTCCGACCTAAAATAGCGTCCTATCAACATGTCTGATTTTTATTTCTTCTTCCTCGTCGAACAGTTTTGCTTAATCTGAACTCAGGTTTGATTTTAAGAGGTTTTTGTCAGATTTTCTGTCTGACATCTGAATTTTTCCAGCTCTCTGTGTAAAATCTTGCAATGCGAACCAGGTGCAATTAACATTTATTCAGTGTCCATTTAGAAAAGTTATTTTATCATTTCCTCATTGACATAAGATCCAAACTAATAAAAACAAACAGGCATTTTAACCACAAGACCAACACATTGCCCTTACCTACTGAATGAGTCTCTGTATAACTTAATATTTTTGGGGCTATGAAGCACTAATTTATCACTAAGCTGAGCTTTTGTGGCAGACTCTGCTCAGCTGGGAGTCCCAAAAATCTGCTGACAATCAGCAAATCCTAACATCATGATTGGAGTCCAGCATGTGCAGGAATGTCATGGGCAATGGAAATCAATCTAAACTGCTGGGATAGTGGGCGGGGGGGAAGGGGCTGAGGATGGAAGAGAATGAAAGGGAGAATGTGGCTTTGATCTGGGTGAAAACTGATCCCAGGCCTGCAGATACTGAAGCTGCGGTGGCCGGCAGCGGTGCAGGCGAGCTGACATCAGTGAGAAAGCCAGGATTCTTCCACAACTTGTTATTGGATAAGCAACAGAGACGTGTATAAAATGAGTTTTTTATTTATTAGAAACGGGTGGGGGAGGGGCTAACCACAGTAAAAGAAAAGGTTTTAGAAGTTGGGGGCAGAAAGTTTGCCCCCTAACTGCCTGGTTTTACACATCTGCACTGAGGGCTAATTTCCTCTAACACACTCAGCTGGTCTCCATACAGAGCTTTATGAGTCTTTTTTGGTGCCAAGGATTAACAAACGAACAGAAATCTGAATATCAGAAGTCAGAGTTTTACTTATAAACTGAACAGGAATGCGCTTGAATTAATCCCATTTTCTCAACGCCGTCATACTTTCTTTCACTCCTGCAACTATTTCAAAGGAGAAACGACGCAATTTTAACATCATGCCATGATAGAGTTGCGTGTGAAAGAGGATCCTTTACACTCAGCATGTGGTCTCTACCCCCGACAATCACATCTGCTTCCCAAAAACAGACTCTCACAACAACACGGAGCCCGCACTTCACAGCTCTCCGCGGCTCAAACCAACTCACAGGATGTGCAGAGTTCACAACAAGAAGAAGGGGCCTTTTTGTTCTTCCCAACCAGGTGGGAGCACTTCCTGGACAGCTCGTCTTCCGAGGACAGACGCAGAGAGAAAACTGGCTTTAAGGTGGACAGCTTTTGCACATTTCTGCATTTTATGGAGGAGAAATTTGTAACAGAAACAGACGCAGGGAGCGGCCATCCAGAGACCAGCAGCTGGTGCGTGGACAGAAGCAGAAACTTTTTTGATTCAACATTTGGACCTCTTTTGTCATGTCCAGCTATCTAAAGGTAGAGATAAGGGATCTGGAAGAGCATCAGATACACCAGCCTCTTTTTTTGAGAGGGCAAAACTTAGAACTAGAAAGGGAAAAAAAAAAAATCAAAGGCACTTCATCGACTTTGTAGATAAAAAAAAAAAGATTGGATCTAACAGGTTGCAACCAAGCTTGGTCCTTATCAGGACCACCATCTGCTGCAGCTCGGAGTATGTTGACACCTGCCACATTTGCTCCGCTTCAAAACAACCAGTTTGATTTCCCCGCTTGTTCTGCACTGGAAAAACGATCTAGAAATAAGTAAAAACTTCTTAAATTAAGTGTATTTACCCTTAATTTGAGCAGGTAAATGAGATGATTTGCCAATGGGCTGAGTATTTTTACTCTTAAAATAAGATTGAGATAAAATGCACTTGAAATAAGACAATGCAATTGTGTTTTCTTATTTAAAATGTAAATTGTCTTGTTCCATTGGCAAAATTTATCTTTTACCTCCTCAATTCAAAAATAAATGCACTTATTTTAAGAAAAAAAATGACTTATTTAGATTTCGATTTTGCAGGTGGTCTCGGCCCGGTTTCAAACAGACTCTGGTGCGGTTCGCTTTAGGTATAAATACAAACCGGCCTCCGTCTGCTCCATCATCTTTTTGGACTGAGCTAGCCACCGTAGCATTAAACGTCATATGAAAAATAACACCTGCTTTCCTGTCTGTTGCTTAGCAACGCTGCTACCAGCAAGTGGTGGAAATTGCTCGGCCTTTAAGGATGCATTCTCCAACACGAAATTAAACAAACAACAAAAAAAATCTTGATAATTTACATTAAGTAAGCTGATTTTGACACTCGTACTAGTTTTTTTAGCTGCATAAATATTAAAACCAAGGTGCTCGATGCTAGTTTTTCTCCATTTACGGTTCTTTGCTTTGTCCTTCCAAAGTAATTTCTGACCAATGGGACAATTCCCAGAATTTGCTCCGAGCCGTAGTTCCCTTGGAAAAAGCACAATTTGAATACAAATCTGAACTAAAGAATAAGAATAAAATCTACTTTTAGTCTGGACCACACAAGCAGAAAAATTTACTTTTTTAGCGTGAATACATCCCTGGAGACCTGTTGTGAGTCAATGCCCTGCACCAACGGGCTACCTGAAAGAGGGGGCGTTTCCAACAGTTTGAGAGCCAACTCAACATAAATGAGAGGTGATGCACCACAGAGGATTTAGTAGAAGAAGAGAAAAAACATGGTGAATAAACTGTTAAATGCAATGACAGCGTCTGAATGGAGCCATCGAATCCATACATACTTTGACCCATCCAACCATGTCTTCCCTTTTTGTAAAAACACTTTATACAAACATTTTTTTGCCAAGAATGTAAGTTTGATTCTATCAAATATGTCATTTTTCTATAGACAACAATTACATCAATTCAAAGTATAGATATTTTGATATATCATTAGATGATTCAAAATATGAAATTTAAATGTAAAAATAATAATTTATAGACGATCATCCAGTAGGTAAATGGCAGCATTGAAGAACCCATTATAAGTGTGCTCTGCACCACCCACAGCAGAGCAACAAGGACGTCTTGTAAGGTTTTGTAAAGCCATATCGATATAAAAATCTCAACACATCTTTGTTATTTTATTGTGATTTACTGGAATAAATCACAGTGTAATGCACATCATCAGACTCTTATTAATTCACACCCCTGGTATTTACAAAGATGTCATCACACATATCTGGACTTTCCATGTCTGAAGGTGTTTGGCCTCAGTTAAAACCCGAGTTTGAAAGTGGCTGTTTTTTTTGGGGTTTTTTTGCGTACGCTCCGTAGTCAAACCACACAGAGCACCTGTTTGGTCTGTTTTGGTTTAAGTCAATCCTACAGGGCTGCTAACATTTCCCTGCCCTACTATCACCACTCCTGTCTCTATTTAGATTCCATCACATGAACGCACAAACATGCAGGTCAAATTCTCGTGCGTATCCTCCAAATGTTAGAAAAGGGTTTAAAAATGGGTCCAAATGACCTCAATTAATTTTCCCCCCAAAATGTCCTTGATGAGAGCGGAATTTAAGCCAAGGCAGATTCCTTGTTTGTGTGCACAAGCTCAGCTATTAAAGTCTTAAGGAAGCGGCCTCTCCAACCATTGCATTTTCGAATTCTCCCGAGTGGTGCACGACTTTACACGAGTGAATAAAGTGAATGTGATTGGTCGATTATCAAGGGGGCGGGATTGTTGTGGCTTGTTGGATTGTTTTGTAGTGTTGTGGTTCGCAAACAAGTTTGGTTGTGGTCGGTTTCTCTGAAGCATGTTGCTAACCAGTTAGCAACTTAGTGCTAGTAGGTTCCAAATGAGAAATTCCATTGGGACCAAGTAGCACTAAATTAGTGACTTAGAAACGACACTGTCAAGGAACGCTATGGACAGCGGAAACATGCAAGAGGAGGAGAGTTTAGTGTCAGAGGTCGTGGATGAGTCTCCTCCGTCATACATTTTTTATTTAGAGGAGGAAAGCGGGGACGAAGATGTTGTGGAAGAGGACGCCAGGGCGGCAGAAGCTTGGTTTGGTGTAGAACGCTTACAGCCGTACATGTTTGAGCCCTTGCCTCCCAACGCTACCAGTTCTGTTAGCTCTACGCCTGCTGAAGACACAGACGTCCATCCCCGTGAACACTGGGACGGAACTCAATGGGAAAGGAAATTATTCTTATTACTCATTTCAACCCTTGCTGCGACAAATGAATCAAGATGCTATGACCGAAAAATTTGATTGACAGATGACCGTTTATATATGATTGGCTGAATTCAGGTGTACAAGCTGACGTAACTGGCCTGCATAAGATAACGAGAAAAAAAACAAAAAAAACACAGATTTTAAGACAGGATATTTTTTTTTTAAATAGAAATATGGTTTGACAAAGAGTACATATAGATACATGTTTATGCCAGAATGATTTGACATTTAGATATGACTTCCCTATGGCTTTAAAGCAGATTCTAAAGATAAACTCTAAACGTCACATCTTTTTATCTTTAATTTTATTTCTTTTCTACAAGAGGACATATTTGTCCTTATTAGGTACATGGTATTGTAGTAGAATTGTTTTGTTTTTTTTCACCCCCCTTCCCGCTATCTCCAAAAAAAGTAAATATTGTACACTGATGAAAAAAAAAAAAAAGATTGATGCAATAAAATTGAGTTTTAACTGAAATTGTTGAAAAGCGCTGAAAGAATTTAAATTACTTTTTGCTTCATTGAACCGGTATGTTGTGGAACATTTTCAAAATAAAGACACCCCCCCCCACAAAAAAAAAAAAAACCTTGAGACCAGACCTTCTGTTACCATTCAGTCTGCTCAGATCCTGATAAAAATGATTGTTTGATAGTTCAAAAATTAAATAAAAAAGCAAATATTCTGATACTGCCAGTATCAGAGGAGTTTCTGCTCCAGGAAGCTCTAACAGTTAACCGGGTTTTCTACAGTTTATTAGACCCAGCACCACTTTCACAGAAACTGGAGAAGGTTTGTAGAGAACAATAATTCAATTAGATTCAAAAATGCATGAAATAATATTAAAGAAAAAAAGTAGCCTGGATCAGCTGCAGAATTAAATCCTTCTATTGTTCCAATCAACATCTTGGTGTCTTTAGGCCTAACACTGGCGGACATTGTGTTTACTGCACTTGAAATGAAACGTAATTGCTAATTATCTGTTTGGAATCAGGAACCTTCTGCGTTTCTTTCGATCAGTTTTTTTTTTTTTTTTTCCCTCTGTTGGGTTTCAGTTCAAGTTCAGTTGAACCAGAAGTAGAGAGCGGGCTGGTACTCACCGTTCTGGCCATGGGCGGCGACAGGGAGCCGTTGTTCATGTAGGAGTCGTTGTTCATGTTGCCCATCATGATGTAGCCCGGGTAAGCCGGGTACGGGTGGCCTTTACTGTACATGTCCGGGTGTTTTCCTGTTCCAAAACACAGCAAAACCAGAATTAGTCTGATAATCTTTGGATTTATTAAAGTACCAGAACCAGAAGCTTCTCATCCTGAATGGATTTTACTAAACAAAGCTACTCTGAAGTTCACCTGGTCTGAGGGTGCAGTAATGATATCGCTGTCTGTGGCTTTAACCCTTCGCCCCGTTGCGCCTGGGCCTTTTGTTCGCCTCGTCAAAGAGAGGAGGGCTGCATTATACCGGGGAACAATGGAGCCCCTCTGTGCCAATTAGCACCAATTAGAAGAACATACAGACTGTGTCAAAACAGGAGACGCCCCAACTGTTCCTCTGCGCCTTTGACCTGAGAGGGAGAGCTTCATTCAAGAGGCCTCAATGCAGCAGCACTCAGCTGCTGCAGCCTGTAATAAGGCCAGGGGAGGGGAGGGGTCCTGGTACACAGGCCTATGGCAACATGGATGTTGTTGTTAGGTCCAGTGTTTGGTTATGAGGCGGGGGGACTCATTCAGGGATTGAAAGGGGAACAAAGAGGAGGCACGCTCCTCCTGAAGAGCCCCGACAATGACCTGCAGGCATGGGGTCAGAGTACAATAACCAGGGAGCAACGAGTCCCTGGGGGGCGGGGCAACATGTTGCATGCGATAGCAGAAACTGTGAGGCAGCTGATGGATGGCCAGGATGTTTTAAAATGCCCTTTCCTATATAGGATCCTAGATTTACTTTTCAGTTTTGAAGCAAATCAAACATATACTACCTCTTTTCTTAAGCATTTCTTATTTTGCAAATTTCTGCAGGCGCCCTCATCTCTGCCGGAGGTAACAGGTAGCTGTGTTTATAGAGGCACAGCATGTCCAGACTAGACTTGGACCAGCAGAATCAAAATTTGAAGAGGAGAAAAAAAACAACAAACCGGGATGACTTCTGCTGGAGTCACCTTTCCCTTCATGACTAAAGCAACATCTGTGGCACTTAAAAATACCTCAGATTTAACAAACTCACACTTACCATCATCCGGATGATCTCTGTGTTTTTCATGGTAAGAATCTGCCGCTATTTGGGACTGTCTAGCTGCCTGGAAGAAAGAAAACGAAATGGAAACAAGAGCAGAAACAAATCAGTCAGGAAGGTCTTAAAAATCACAGTTACACACAAGAGATGTAAACGGGCACTCCGGCGCTCGGCACCTAAAGTAGAACAAGCACACACACACACACACACACACACACACACACACACACACACAGAGGGGACATGGTGCAGCTTCATCAAAGCTTCAGAGGAAACACTTAATTAAGCTTCATGTCCTTAAGGAGCTTACAAATTAACTTATTTTCAATACCACTGCTCCACTATCATCAACATTTAATAGCTTTAGCCTCCATTTTTAGATTTCTACAAATTAAGAACACATCGACAGACAACATTTAAAATTTCCACGTGATTCTCTTCGCCCGCAAATGCCATTTTTGCAAACAAAAAAAATCAGATTTATATATTTTTTCCTCTTTCTAGGGGACTTCACATCCCCTAAGGATGACTTTAGAGGGACCCAGGTAACTTCATTAACATCCAGCCTCCAGGGGACATTTGGTGAGGAGCCTGTGCTGTTTTGTGAATGTGATGGGTAAAAAATTAAATAAAATAAAATAAAAAAAAAAGGGATGGTGAAAAGCCCTTACTTTCCATTTCTACACTACAGGAACAGAATACATTGCATGAAATTAATAGACATTTTAAGAAAATTAATCCTTGATCATTTGTAATCACTTTAACCAGAATTTATTTTTTATTTTTTTTTGTCCTCACATGGAGAAGTTTTAAACACATAATCAGGAGGGAAAAAAGAAGGTAGGTATTTTAAAGCACTCAATTCTCATCCTTCAAACATGATATGTTTAGGCTTTATTTAAAAGATTAAAACTCTTCAATTAAGCATGATAAAATTACTTTCAGGTGATTTTCAGGCCAAAGTGGTTTTAAGCATGTTTGTGTGTAGAGGCTGCTTATCACACCCTGCTCTAAAGGCCCACATAGTCTCCAATCTCAGTTTTTGATATTTGCATTTATTTTCAGATTTCCCGGATAAACACTTAAAATGGATGAATAAATGAGGAAATATTTATGCCAGCAGACTCTGGATGTTTTTCTCTCCTACAAGTGTGAATTGTTTTTACTTTATTTTAGTAGCTACAGGATGCATTAGTAAAGAAGGCCCCAAATATCTCATCTCAATTGTTTGTTTTGAATATTTTCATGCATTTTGTAAAATAAATTGAAACTTCAAATGTATCTTAATTAGGATTTTAAGGAGCACAGGTCAGTTGATAAGAATCAAAGTTAAAATGCAAACAATTTTTTTTTTTCTGGTTTTTAAAATGAAAATTATATAGGAAGCCAGTGGTTAAAGTAGAGTTTCCAAGCAGCAGCAGGAGGAGGAGGAGGATCAGGCGGTGCGCCTTCATCGTGACTCACATCGTGGCTGTTGCTGTTGGGGCTGATCTCCGACTCGTTGACCAGGGAGGACTTGATGTCCGCCAGGTCTCCCTCCTCCTCCGAGTGGCTGAGCTCGGCGAAGATCTGCTCCTTGTGCGGCTCCCCCTCGTCTTTGAACGGGATCATCTCATCCGTGGCGCAGAGCTCCGGGTCTCCGCCGCCCGACAGCTGAGGCATGGTCCGGGCGTCCTGGTCGGCTGCGGGGAGGCTGAACTCCGATCCGAATGGAACCGAGTCACGGTGGGAGGCAGCGGCGTGGAAACGGCGCGCCGCCGGTGAGTTGTTTTCACGCTGAAGCAACAGGAGGAGCGAAGCTGTTTTTTTTTTTTTTTATATTCCTCCTTCCAAACTTAGTGAAAAAGCAAGAAATCTCAGAGCACTGATTAAAGTCATGAGGGGAAAAAAACAAGTTTAAATCTCACTTTCTGTCTAAATTCATCTGTGATCCGGTGAAAATGAAAAAGTGCATTTCAAATATATGTCCTTGATCCAGTGAAAGGAGGCTTCGGTGTTAGATCTGCAGGGTCACAGTCAGGTAACTGATGGATGCAGCGAGAACAAGCTGCATATAAATCCAGAGCTGCTCAGGTGAGGACGGAGTGGCGCAAAAAAAAAAGTGCGCAAAACAATCCAGAGAACAAAAACAGAGCGACTTCCCACCGCTCCTACAGAGCTCCTAATGATAGCAGAAGCCTCTGTGTGTGGATAATGTAGCTGCTCTCCCTCCTCCTCCTCCTTTTCTCCCCCCCTCTCCTCCTTCTTCAGTCACTGGGAGGAAGGAGAGATGAAAGGGAAGCCGGGGCTCTGATTGACACTCCTCCTGAGAGAGAGATTTAGCTCCAACAAATGGGGAGACAGGAGCAGCCGCTGCCTGCCTGGGAGCTGCAAACTCCAAACCTCCTGGAGAAAAAAAGTCCAAATTACAAATTAGAACAAGACAACATTCTGAGACGGGTTTTACAATAAAAAGTGGAATTTATTCTTTATTTTAATTAATTTTTAGGATAAAACACGTGCTACTATGTATTTTTTTTTTCTTATTTAGACAAAAATAAACGCCTTATTTTATTCTAATAAAACAAATGGTTGAGGAAATTTAGTTTTTGAAGGCATTGTTAAAAAGATTCGGCTTATGCATAATAAGAAATGATAATTGGAAAAAATAACAAAAAAAAGGTGTTTAAAATTAATTATATTTAAATGCAGGGGAATAATTACCTCAGTTTGTCAGGTGTTTGCTGTACTGATGTTCAGTATTTCGCTCAGATTAAGGGCTTATGAAAATAAATTAATTTATCATTTTATAGAAATTTCGAGAAAGAAAAAAAGAAGCCATAATAAAAGAGCAGGCCAATTAAAAATACTGTTTTTGCTCTTTATTTAACAAAGCTTCGAGAGTGATGAGTAAATATTACTAATAGAATAAAAAACGTAAGTGAAAATAAATAAATAAAAAAAACAAAGGTTAAAAAAATGTCTTAAAAACTTTTAAAAACAAAACAATTAAAAGGAAGCGAGTTGGTCAGTTTTTTTAATGGATATTTTTTTTCACTTAAAGCTGATAAAGCATGGAGGAATAAAAAGCGCTGGAAGAGGCTTGTTTTCTGTCTGAGTGCTCAGAGGTTGCGTGAGAATCCAAGTTGGGATCTGGAGGCAGATCTTTATAAAGCGCGGAGGTGGGGTTAGCGGGGCGGAGCCGCGGCTGCCTTTGATCTAGCGGCGGCTGGCTCTTTCATCCCCAACTCTCCCCCCCTCCGCCTCCCCCCTTCTCTCTCCCCCCTTTTCTCCCTTTGTATGACTAAATTTGGGCCGAGAGTGGATCCGAGCCAGCGTTTCCACGTGTGAGTTCATCCCAGCTGAGAGAGAGAGAGGGTGAGAGAGGGTGAGGGAAGGGGGTTCTCTTCCGGGTAAGGAGACGGCGAGGAAAAAAAGGAAAAAAAGATCAAAGGCTTTCGGGTTTTGGATTCAAAGCGCGAGACTGGCTGCATTCCAGAGTATAGCGGAAAGCGCGTGCTCCTCCACGCGCGTACAGATCCAGCTCTGAAAAAAGAGAGAGAGGGGGGCTAATTAAAGAGATTTCACACAAGCAGATAGAACAACTGAACCTTTCATTAAAAGACCTCCTCAATATTATACAGTTTTAGTTTCCAGCCAAAAAGAGCAATGAAAATGTAAGAAAAAAAACCCCACTCTGGCTGTTTTCCTTTTCACCCTGTAGAAAAAAGTCTCGGTTCTCTACCTCATTACACTATTTAATTTAATTATCCGGCACTTTTATTCTGCCGCAGTTCACCTACATTTACCTAACAGGAGCAACTTCCTTTTCTTTACTTACCTTTGATATGGTTTAAATCATAAAGCTGGAGGAAGTGATGGGAAGAGATTTTAGGTCGCATTAAGGCCTGCCAGGATGGGCCTGCTGGGCCTGAGGAGGATTCCAAAACAAGCAGATTATAGAAACCATAAGCTTAAATTATTCACAATCTTTACCCTTTTATTGTTGAAGGAACAGTTATTCCACATTTTATCAATACAAATAAACCTGTTTGATTTCACACTTATTTTTCTATTTTTTATTTTTTTTTATTTTTTTTGCCTTTGACAGTTTATCACATTTAATTTTGGGACCTGATGTGAAAAAATTAAGACTTACATTCAAACCCTTTTTACATGCAGAGTATTTCAATATATTTCAAGGGTTTGTTTCTAGCTAACAATTCAAAAAATACAAATTTCTGATAAAGTTAGAATTTGACATAAAACGAATAAAAGAGGACTTCTATGATATAGACATCTGCTCTCTAAAAAGCTGCCCTTAAGACAGTTATTTACACAAAGCAAGTGAATGTTCTCAGTGCTGTAGACAAGCATAGAGATGGAAAGTTGAGTGGAAGGAAAAAGTCCTGCAGAGATAGTTGCCTTTTCTTATTAGTCTTTTGTAGCATTCTTTTTCAGAGAAACTGAATTTCAGATCTTATTGATTTAAATCTACGGCCATTAAAATGAACAAATATATGTATATATATATTATATGTATTGCCCTTTGTGAAATAAACGTAGGTTCTGTGCGTTGTAGGCGATGCTAAGCAGTCACAAAATTCAGTTCCACCTCAAGCCGTCGTGAAATAAAATGGCTTATAAATTTAAATATAAACAGTTTTTATCTTTTTATGCAGTTCATGTAGATATTCTAGTAATTATAAACGTTATATCTCAGGAGTTGTTTCTGTTAAGAAAAATGTTTAAAAATAATATTAAGTGACAAAGAATTTAAACTCAACTTAAACAGTCCATTCAAATTAGTTATTTAGTTAGTTCATTAGTTAATTAATTAATTAGTTAGTTAGTCATTCGTTTAACCCAATTCAGTATGACGATTGTAAAGTAAAATATTATTTTTTTCCCCTTAGTTTTGTTTTCTCTGGTTTTCCTTTCCATGTTACTCTGCAGCTTTAGCTTGAAGCTTTTTGTCTGCTTGAGACTTTGCTTATTGCAAAGTGTGACAGTCAGGCAGTGTTCAAGCTAAAGCTGCTCTACAAGACAACCACCCGTGCTTTATCCCTCTTCTGTCCTCTAGAACCTTTGCACGGTCAACAGTGACCCGTAAAACATTAAACACAGAGCACACACTGTGCACGCACATATACTGATGTCAGTGGAGATTTTTGTGTAGGACGATAACTGTAGTTTAACATTTATGTTTGAGATAATAGTGGAGGTGAAGGCAAGAATGTAGAAATCAGATGTGATAAAGATGAGGAGGTCCAAATGGAGG
>NW_015150947.1:443913-447853 GCF_000732505.1 Cyprinodon variegatus
TTTATTTAATTCCACTTTTAATTAATTATTGACACATTTAATTATTTATTTAATGCTGTATTTATTTATTTAATTTTGGCACTTTTTATCCTCCATATACTACCGCCCAACCAGCAGATGTTCATGGCTGTGACATGCAAACAAAATACATATTTGATTTTGCATCAGATTGGTCAAGATGCAGATTTTTAGGTGATCATATATTAGTATTAGTAGTAATGTTTAATTTACTTACCAGCTCAGAAAAGCTTGTCTTTGCTCAGAGCCCAATTGCTAAACCCATTGCTGTGGAGCGTTCTCTTCAGTGTCTGGTGTAAATTTCACTTTTCAAACATAGGTACGCATGCCGCTAACATGTTATTACGGATCTGGTTTATTTACTTCATAACTGTGTCATCAACCCAGCATGCATTGCAAAGAAGAAAACCTCCATAAATGAAAATTCTAACAAAGGATATACAATTTTTAAAGTAAATATTAGTTGTTTTTTTTGTATAACAAACAGCATTTTTAAACTTATTAAGGAAATTAGAAAATACTAAGGCCAATTTATTCATCTAGTCATGTATCCCATTAGATAGTTTCTGACGTACCTGTACTGAACTGACAATGAGTAAACAAGAAACAACTGTTCAGAAGACCTAGAATTACTTATCAAGATAAATGCAACAAAAGACGAAAAGCTGTTGGTGCTTGGAAAGAAATTAGCAGCGGTTTAGCAGAATCCTCATGATTAGAAGCTTATCCAGCAATGTGCATTTTTTTTCTTACCATTTGCTAAACAGATCTGCAGCACTAAGCCCCCAGTAATAAATCATCACACTATAAAGACAAGGTGTTGTGCAATAATTCTGGCACAGAGACATGATGACAAGGCTGCAAATGACAGACTCTTTGATGAAGCAGCGTCAGAGACGCCTCAGACACTTTCACTCAACATCAAACCCTGGTTTCCACGCCGATCTCTGCGCGTCACAGCTCCAGTTGTTAAAATCACCAGGACAGAAGTTGCAGGAAAGAGATTGAAAAAAAAAAAAAAAAAAACAGCTCCATTTGCATTTTTTCCTCCTAATGAGTTCATAAGAGTGACCCCTCTGGATCTCATATTAAAAGCAAAGCTTCCTGCTGTGCTGTGACCTGGATTCAGTTGTCTCTCACTTCACATTTTTCATTTTGCATGTTGTATAAAGGAAGAGATGTATCTGCACATAGAGCATAATTTATCACCGGCAGATTCCAAGGCTTTATCTGCCTGCTTTAAGAAAGCTGGTTGATCTAAAGGATGAAATAAATCTATAATCAGTCAGCACCAGTGTTGATGAACATTATGATGCACGGTTTGTTCCTCCTCTCGTATCTTTGGAATCAGTTTATCCCACCGAATGAACAGTGTCAAACAAAACGGTCTTTGTTAAACAATGCTCAGTCAAGGTCCTCCTCAGATCTATTATTGTCTCATCTTTTATCTGTTCTATTTTAATTGCGATGCACTATACTTCAAAGAGATATTACCCTAATTATCTGCTGTTTGCTCACTGTGCTGCAAATCTTTTCTGAATGTTTGATTGTGGGATACGAGCCAGCTTAGTGGGATGGTTTATCAATACCAGTCAATAAAACCTCTTTCCAGATGATCTCATTGTTAGGATCTTCTTCACCGTCTGCTCCACCTGCTACTCATTCATAAAAAAAAGCACAAGAAAAAAAAAAAGCACACACCTTGATGTAGAAATTACAGCCTCTACGCTCCGGGCCATCCTCGACAAAACGACAGGAAACAAACATTAAATTATGATGAAAAGGCTGCAATTAAAGGAAGCAGCAGACATATTTATCACAGGTGGAAATCTAAACTAGGGGAGGTCCGAGGTGGGTTATTATTGGTGCCTCTGATTGGTGCAAGATGAGTCACGTTGGTGGAGGGGAGGAAAATGTCTCAAGGTGGAGGCATACCTGTGATCTGATGATTTATGACTACATAACTGTCCTTAAAAAGAAATCATCACTTAGATCAGAGAGAAGGGGGAATTTGTCCACTTAACTGTGTAATTGTACCAATTGTATCCAGATTCCATGATTTATACCAGACAAATAACATCCACAAGTTCTAGTATGAGTGGCTCCTTGTTGTGAATTGAAGAATAGATTTCTTAGAGAAAGATCCTGCATATATGTAAGAAACTGTGATATTTTTCATCAGAATGGTTAAATAACCAGTCTGCTTCCGTCTGAACTTGCACCTTCTCCATTTATTGGCACCCAGGGCTGGTTCTGAAGTGTTAAAGGGCCTTAAGCAGGAATGATTGGGGCCCCTGCCGCTGTTAAAAACATCACGTCTACTAAAACTGTGGATTTTAAAGGCTGACATTTAGAAGCAAGCGGGGATAGGCAGTTATGAGAAAAATGTCTGAGAAAAGTGAACAAAGTGAGCTCAAACACAGAAAATCTAATATCTGTTGTACTTTAAAAGGCAAACTTTCTTAAATAGAAAAAATTATATGTTATTTTTTTATTTTCCTTAAACTGATTTAATAATATTAGATTAAAATCCAAGTATAGAGGGCCTCTGGTGGTTAGGGGCCCTAAGCAGCTGTTTAGATTGCGTATGCCTCAGGCTGGCTCAGTGTGCACCTCTGGTTAAGATGCTTTTCAAATCCTTAAACGAACCTGTTATTGGCGTGGTATAATCTCATGTTCAGAAACATCCTTCCTCTGCTCTGGGAAGCTGTTTTCCAGACGAAGCACCACAGCCCTGCTGCCGGTCCTGCTCACTGCAGAGATCCACACCTCAGTGGCACCTGCAGCAGACAGGAAACGGTGACTCGATAATGATGGTAGTTGGCTGAGGGTTTATCTGTCTGGTCTTATTTCTACCCAAACATTGCTTTGATTATAATTTTAAAACAGATGAACAAATGGAGAGTGGGGATTTTTGTGATTTTCTGCGAGATCCAACTTCAGCCTTTTCAGAGCAGGTTGATGTTTGCTACCAGCTTGCTCTGGTTCTGATAAGAACCAGTGGTAGGTTTGCATCTGGTCTCCATGTTAAGATGATAGACTGAGCAGAGCTCTATGAGATGTTCAAAGTTTAGGATGTAGTTTTAGAACCTAACTCTGCTTTAAACAGAACCAAAACCTCCTCCTGACCTGTCCGATCTTCTTGATGCTGTTTGCTCTCCAGTTATTTCTAACAAACCCCTGAGGCCAGAAGCAGAAAGATGAATTCCCCCTGAGAGTGTTGCAATATCCTTAGAACTCAAATTTAATGAGTTGGAGCGACATTATCTCTAAAGTAAACGTGTTTCAATTTTTTAGCTTGTGGAACCTTGTTTTCTTCATGTTATGGGGTGAATTCTGTTCCACTATTGTTAAAAGCAAAAAAAAAAAACAAACAACAACAAAAAAAAACAAAACAAAAACAAAACAGGGAGAAACAAATTTAGAAAAATGCAATCATGCAAAATTCAACTTTGAAATAAAAAGGTTGTCTCTATTTCATGTTTTTATTTTTCAACAGTTTATGTCCCTATTTTATATTTTTATTTTATTCCCCCCACTGAGTTTATATGTTGCATTCTTTTCAAATTGTGTTTTACAGATCACATTCTCTTCACCTCTGGTGGCGGTCTTTCTTCTGGAGTGAGGAGAAAAGAACAGTTTCTACTGGTCTGCATGGATGTTAGAAAGAACATTATTGGTCAAGAGCCAGGGTTTGTATTGGGCTGGAAGTAAAGAGAATTGCGAAATTATTTGAAAAGAATACAGTTCTTAAAACTTAATCTGAAAAAAACAACAAAAATAAATAAAAGTTTGTATTTTTTTGTAAAACATGATATAAAAAAAAGGAAAATTTGAAATCTGCAAACTGTAATGGCACAAAATCACTCCTTACTTGGCCACTCTGGCCCCTCTTTTAATGGTAAAAGCATCATTTTACACA
>NW_015150947.1:448175-451248 GCF_000732505.1 Cyprinodon variegatus
CACCCTTGAATCTGTTCCATAAAGGAGATGTTAGGAGAATTAAGAATCACCTGTTTTCTTTTTGTTTTTTTATCAAATAAGAAATAATAATAAAAATAGCTGTCCTTTTTTTTAGGCATTCTTATGTTTAAGTTTTTTCCAGGTCGTTTACAATTTGTAGTTGAGTGGTTCTTCGCATTAATGTATCAGAAAGTTAAAAGATTCTTTAAAATTTCTCTGAAAATTATGTACTGATATTAGAAAACTACATTTGTATTTTTGAGTACTTTTAAATGCATGAATGTTTGAATACGTAGGTATTTTCAAAATGGAGTACTTTAATACTTTAACTTGAATAGATGTTTGACCAAATAACTTTCACTTATAGTTGAGTAAGATTTGACCATGAGTATCAATACTTTTACTTAAGTACTACTGATGAGTACTCCGTCCACCACTGGTATTGAAACACAACTTCCTCTAAATACCTACAAGTTGTCTCTGAATGACTGGGCCTAATTCTTACATAATAAAGAACCGCCACAGCCTGTCAAAATATGCAAGTTTAACCGCTGTTGATGAGAGTAAAATCCATCTTCAACGCTAAAGTCGAATACCATCCTGTTACACTGACTTCCAGACTCATACTTCCAACATTCTGGGACGTTCCAGTTGAAATTTACGATTTGTAAATTATAAATTCTGAAGACAGACTGAAGCAGAGAAGAAGTCCACTGAGGTGGCTGCTGAAGGCAGTTCTTATAGCAGCATTGGAGAGAAGGAGTTATCCAAGTACATGCAACACTTTACATTACACTCAATTTTGTTTAAAAAAAATTACCTTTTCTTTTTATTTTGTCTAAGACACAAATAAAGCTACTTTGCAAGAACAGATTAATACAATCTATTAGTAATTTTCCTTCAACTTCACTGGTTTGCTGCGCTTAATCTTGGTCTATCACATACATCATAAATACATTATAGATACATTTTTGGCTAGAATATCAAATACAGAAACGTTGAAGGGGTTTAAAATACCTAATCTGTTTCAACAATTGTTTAACCAGAAGTCTGGAGCAGACATTTATTCAAAGCATGGATTTCTCTGTAACCTATAGCAGAAGTGTTGAGTGATGGTTTGTAGTCTCCTAACTTTGCTGTTCTCCTCTTCACCATAAGAAATCTTACATGTTTGCCTGACTGCCTAATAACATGCAGAGGCTAAATCTTTATCTTTCTGACTCTCCGCTCTCTCGACACACCGTACTTTCATCCAACTCATGGAGGCTTCAAGCTGAAGCAAAAATAAAAAAAGCTCCAGGGCATTTGATATGAAAGCAGGCAGCTTGTTTCTGCTTTGCGTGAACCTGCAACACCGCCCTGTCATCAACCCGATGGACTAATGAGCAGATTAACACTTGGCTGACCTGGAAGCCCGAAGGGGAAACAAAAACCTGAAGGAGCTTCATCTACAAACTTCCAACACCTGGAGGAGAGACTTTACTTGAAGATTTACTTGATTCATTTCAATGTTCATATAGGAATAAAGGAAAAGCATATTTTTTTTATAGTGAGTTAAGACATGATCTTTTACCAGAAGGATTGGTCTGATTGATCCACATGCAGATCCAACTATGGATTAGCAAAAAATGTAATTGGTGATTAGCTGAAACATCTAGAAGCTGCACCTGGGCTCAGACTGATCATCTGTGATAACGTGGGCCGGTCCTTATTTCAGCGTGCGAGGGCCAGCCCTCCTTGAATCATACCTACCCCAACATTTACTCTCCGTCCGAAGCTCCTACCTGTGACTGTAAATAACTCAAAGAGCTCAAGAAGTAATATGATGTTAACTACCTAAATGGTGCATGCATTATATATATCCCTTCCTTGTCATGCACATCCTTGTGACGGTTGGCGTATGGTGTAATTTTCTATTTCTTAAAACTGTCAAATCCTATTTCTTCAGACTGTCAGGATTGGGATGAGGTTTGTGGACCCAAATGCAGAGGCAGGGAGGCAAAGGTGAGTTTTTGTAGATTTAATTCAAGGTAAAAAAAAAAAAATAAATCAACAAGAAAAAAATTAAACAAACCAGAAACCATGGAGACATCATGAGAAAACAATCATGACGAGGTAAGACACTGTAAGATGGTGTAGGTCAAAGTTTGACGAGGAACCAGCACTGAGGAGCTGCACAAGGAGAATATTTATGGCTAACTGAACAAAGAGAGGACTAACGAGCAGATTGGGAGCAGGTGTGAACATAGCAGACTGGAAAGGAGCTAGGGAAAAAGGAGAACACTAGAGGGCAACAAAGGGCAACAAATAAAAACCTGAAAACCTAAGATATAACCAGAAAACACAAAATAAGAATTAAACCAATAAAACTAGAAAACATGGAGCAAAGTAAAACTGAATACTCAAAAGAAAATATAAAAGAACCAAGACTGTGACACAAACTGTAAAATCCTCGCAACAAACTAAATTATAATAAAACAAAAATACTTTTTTTAAACCAAACTACGATGTTCCTCTTATATTTGGTGAATTTATGTTCGAATACTTTGAAAAAATGTTGCGATGCATGACGGGATTTTGCATCTAATGGCTAATGTTTCCCGTCTTACGTGCATTGTTTCCAGGTTGGGATGTTTCCCAATCTGGAAACGATGCATGGCCTAAGAGATCAATAGACCTAAGAGATCAATAGACTTTGGTTCAAACTGGGTGGGATTTTGTATATCCAGGTGGTTTATGAACTTTTTTGGCTGGAAAATGTGAATCAGTGATATCTGGCAACCCTGCTGATGTGGTGAGTGTGGACTTTACGCAGCAACAGTCACTATTGCATCCTTGTTAATAACCAAAGGTAGTAAAACCGCATTATAGAAGTCTTTGTGATGCTTGTCATGTGATGCTTGAAGATAGATCGGTTAATTAACAATGTGTATTTGTATTGTGTTTCATATTTGAGACACCAGCGTTTGACTGTGCTGTGCTTCTACATTTTTTTTGGGGGGGTGTTCCATAAGTGGGCCGGTCTAGATGGAAAAGTGCCAGGGCCGAAAATCGTTGCCAGTCCGAGCCTGGC
>NW_015150947.1:451291-476161 GCF_000732505.1 Cyprinodon variegatus
CTGGCAACCCTGCTGATGTGGTAAGTGTGGACGTTACGCAGCAGCAGTCACTATTGCATCCGTGTTAATAACCAAAGCAAGTAAAACCGCATTATAGAAGTCTTGGTGATGGTTGTCGTGTGATGCTTCAAGATAGATCGGTTAATTAACAATCTGCTTTGGTATTGTGTTTCATATCTCAGACGCATGAGTTTGACTTTTACCTTCTTTTTTTAGGGGGGGGGGGGTCCATAAGTGGGCCGGTGTAGATGGAAAAGTGCCAGGGCCGAAAATCGTTGCCAGTCCGAGCCTGGCTGCACCAGAGAAGCAATGGCACAGTGAGTGAAGCAATGCCGTTTCTGGCAGCTACAGTCACTAAAAGCAGTGAACATAGCTCAGCAGAGGATGCCATGTCATCCCCGACCCCTAAATCCCTCAATCTTTATATAGAGCGGGGACTATATAGTGGACTTCATGCTGAACTTAACGTGTGGAAAGATAATCACTGCTTTTTGCTCCCCGTTGGTCATCTAACTCCACCTCCCTGCTCTGTGATATCTACTCATCTAGTGACCATGGATAGTCTTTACTTTTCAAGGTGCATTGTGGGAAAGTTCGAGTCCACTACTGTAGACGTTCAGACACTCATTTAAAATGGTATAATCACTATATAGTGCCCTATATAGGGGTTAGGGCGGACATTCAGACACAGCCACAGTCTTGTTCTACATTTTGATTGTAGTGTTTACTTGTCGGTTACCAGTTGCTAATGCCATTTGTTAGTTAGCAAGCATTGACTTTGCCTCTCTAGAAGTAAAGCTCCTCCGCATGGCTTCTGAGCACCTTTGGTTTCATAAGTCAGCATCTATCCTCAAAAGCTTGGCCAATTTTCGACCTAGTTTTGCTTCTACTTCTGCTTAAATTGGAGAAATCTAACACCAAGAGAAGACAATTTCTCACCTCTATCACGGAGCTACTAGCATCTGGCAATGCCTGAGTCTGTGTCATGTCACTTTAGATTACCAATTTTTTATTATGCAGAATCCTTTCATGTTGACGCTCACATCGTAACCAGAAGTAAATATTTTGGACTCCTCAAAATGTAAAAAGAAACTAAAAGAATATTTTCTTCACCACTCTAGATGTTCTCTGGATATATTATTTATTTTAAAACTGCACTGTTTTGATGAAAAATTTGCATGACCTTTAAAATAAAACTACAAAGGTAAGAAAATTAAATTACTTTAAGGGACCAATCAGTTTCATCCCTGTGGCAGTGCCGCTCATTACAGGAAATTAATTAAGTTTTTGTATTCCTTAAGTACAGGGGCCATAAAAGGGGCCAGGATCGGTTCTAAAGGGGCAAAGGCCCCTGTTGGCCCCTTTCTAGAACCGCTCATGCTCGAGGCCGGTGGTCCATTTGGGCAATTATCCAACCATCCAGGCAGAGGTGTCAAACTGCCTACTTTGGAGATGGTGTCCTGTAACTTTTACATGCGTGTCTGAGTCAAATAATTAGGTCATTAGGACTTTTCCTGCTCAGGACATCATCCTGTCATTTATTCAAGTGTTGGATCAGGGACCCCAGGATCTCAGAGACTTTGGTGAACTAGAGCTTGACAGTCTGTACAGCAACATAAAGTGTGCTCTTAGCATCTCTAAATTGCACATAAAAGATGATATCCCACAATGCCTAAAGGTTTGGAGGGATTTCATTCAGTAAATAAAGGAGACTGTTTCAAGGGGTGTTACTGATAGAACAGGACAGGCGTAACAAGCCCCCCTTTCATTGCTCAGGGTCTCTGCATGTCCAGCGGCTGACCCGCCAGCTGTCTTTCACCGTGCACGTTCTCCAGGTCTGGAGGGGAAGTGGCACGGTCCTCTTTGTGCGCACAGCAACTCCTTTCATCCCACTGTGTTCCTGGAGAAAGCTCTGAGTGGTGTGTCACGACCTGCTGTGGAGGAGTCAGGGGTCAGAGCTGACCTGCTAAGAGGTCCTGGACCCTCTGCCCCCCCCCAATCCTATCTGTAATCAAACACACAGCTCACCTCGCTCCTGCCACCCCTCTGTCTGGAGCTCAGGCTCCATTTCTGGGTCGACCTGAGCTGCCGGAGATCAAACACTCACTGGGCCAGTGTTATCAGCTCGGGTGTCTCATCACATCAGCATGCAGGGCTAAACAGTAAACACAGCCACATGGAGGAGGGACATACGCCACAGTGTTCAAAAATACGGTTTGTTTCTAAGCCCTGATGAATGCCAGGTAGCATTTTAGCACAAAATGATTCAGAAATTGAAAAAGATGTTTTTTTTGCTTAATTTATTTTTTATGAACACTGTTTGGTTGTTTTGGTGTTTATCTGTCACTTTAGGAAAACTTTTGTCGCTTGCTTGTTTTCTTCATTGTTCTAATTTTATATTTACTTGATTTATTTTAAATTTAGAAATTAGATTATTCCCTTTTTTTTCCCAAACAGTCTGTGTCTTTCCGATTTAGAAAACCAATAAAACTGAAAAACCTTTGATGTATTATTGCTTCCTAAAGATGAACTAATATTGTTTGACAGTAGTCTGTCTTCGCATAATAACATGGATCCCTCTATATCCATCAGAAACCTACACCTTTAATTCATGACTAAATATTAATGACTAAGCATCTTTTTAAATTATGAACATGGGCACACAACTTAAACGGCTTGTTGTCTTTTCATTTTAAAAAAAGCTCAGGGAAAATTGTCTTTGTATTGCATCTTTGAATGTGGTTTATTATAATTTGTTTATTATTTGCTTTTCAGTGTGGTCAAAGACTAGAGGAAGCCACTGTTTATTCTCAAGCAGAGCATCACTGGTATTTGTAAGAGAAACCAGAGCAGAGGCGTCCAACGTTGCCACCTGATCCGTACCGGAAGCACGATTCGGTTTTTCATTCAGGTTTCCATTAAATGATGTAATTAGGGAACCAAACGTACTTATTTCTATCCTTAAAATCAGTAAAGCAAACTAAATAATATTGTATGAAATAATGATACTTTGATGAGAGAATAGATCCTTTCTGTTAGATTGTTTGTCTGATGTCATCAGCAGACATTCTAAGAGCCGTTCTTCAAAATTTGGTTGCACCGTGTTTATCTGTATTTTATTTGTATTTTTTTTAAATTGGGCACTATACACAACAAGTAGAATAAAATAAAACCAGAAATTATTAAAATTATTTACAAAGCTAAAGCTGAAAAATTCGCTGCCAGACGTAAGGCAAGAAGAATCACATTTCCACAAAAGATCTGATTCAGCTAAAATAATCTAAGCACCTTTATTCTTTCTGCTTAATTATTAACATGTTTCACAATTTAGTTTAGTAAACCTTTCATGATTGTTGATAGAAATAAGATTAGGTTTAATTTAATAGATTGTGACACAGATGTAGGCCTGTTTCTGGTGGTGCATGCACGATTGTGATGATTGTGCTTGTCACTACCTGATCTGTCCCGTAACCATGATCTGCACCATCAGCTCTTTTATATATGTATAAATGGGCTGATGGTTGAATGTATATCCGGTTGCACATGCACCTGGAAACATTCGGGTTTACATAAATAATTTAATTATGGTACTAAAATAAGTTATTTCTATACTTAACTCACTAAAGAATGCTAATACACATCTTAAAAAAATGTTTTATGACTTTTCTGAGACAATTTTGTTGCTTTTTATATTTTCTTCTTTAGAAGTCATCATCAGAAATGCTCAGAGCAGTCATCAAAATATGATGAAACTATTTTATCCACATTTTAGTTGTTTCTTTCTTTTGATTATGCACTATATGCCATAAGGTTAAAACGAAAGTAAAAAACATAAAACACAAAAAGACTTGATTTATGTTTGAATCCAAAGCTGAAAAAGTTAGCTCCTGGAAGTAGCTTAGGATCCCATTTCTGGTGCAGATCGGGCACAGATGAGTAATAAAACAGAAAGGATTTTAATGCATTTATTTTCTCAGGAATACTTTATTAACCTTTAACACATTATAGTTTAGTATTCTTACTATTTTTGCGGGAGGGAAAACGTAATTTAGATCTTTTTTACAAAATCGAGGGTGACATGGATGTTTATCTGGCGCATTCGCAAATGAGCTGATGGTTGTGCTTCCAGTATGGTTTGGGTAGTGACAAGTGGTCTGGATTATTTACAACAAGGGTGCAGAAGGAACATTATGCAATTATGTTTGTTCTTAAAATAATTATGAAGAATTCATGTTTAAATTCATCATACTTTGAAAAATACTTATTCCTCCCATCATATATAGAAAGATCATCTTGATACAAGAGAAAACTCTGGATTTTATGAAAAAAGACACATATTAATTAATTGTTAGTCAATTAATACGATCAACCAGCTTTAGATGAATTCATCCATTTTTAAGTTGCATTAGTTAAATCAAATATACACTTCATGAAAACAGGAAGTTTATGATGACTCATTTAGTGTTCCTAACAGATTTAAAGCTAAATCTTAGCAGTCATTTTCATTTGTAGTGACTTTTATTCAGTGTTTATAAAAGATTGCATTTTTGAAAATCTCCTCAAAGATGATTCTAGAAAAAAAAAAAAAAAAAACAGATGGGTTTATAGCGTCTTAAACATCCTAACCAGTAGTGAATGGAGGGAGGGGGGGCTATTCTGTGAGGCGGCTCCATATTGAAGGTTGTTTTTTTTATGTGTCTAACTGAAAGCTTTCCTTTCAGTATGTGATGGGCAGCTGGAATGGCCCAAAGCCAAAGATGGAGGACCTGAACAGGATGTGTTACCTCAGTGTTTCAAGTGGGATGACTCCTTCATGCTGATTGATAAGTCCTTCTCTGATGAAGGACATTGCCAGGAGCGGATCCAACAGAACCATACGTTTCTTAGCATATCCTGCTACATAAGCAAGTTCTGTTTATCTCCCTATTTATCTTCTTTGTTTTATGACAATCAAAAATAAAAATTTTTATTCATTTCAAAGATGAGTTGCAGTTCAATAGTGCAGATATATTATTTTTTCCTCTCTTCACTCTGGACTTTCCCCCCAACATCTCCCAACATGAAGGAGTTATGCAGATATGAGTCAGCTCTTCTTGGCATGCCTCAGGCGAGGCAGAAACAAGAAGATCCTAATTTAATGTGGACCGGAGTGTAACCCTTTAAATTACCTCTTACAAAAGCAGCCATTACTCATCCACCATTTGTTCTATTTAAAAAGCCGATGAAGAAAATCTCTAGCATACTGTCTCACTTGCTCACATACAGGGTTTCTACAGGTCCTAGTGTGTTTGTGTGGAACCAGGTTTTTGTTTGTCTGCGGCTGTGACAGAGTGGGCTCTTGTTCCTGTCTGCCAGGCAGAGCGGATCAAAGCCAGACTCTGACTCTGAGGGGCTGCTCTTCATTTCTGAGTCGACTCTTAACTGGAGACGTCACATCTTTCTCTCCAGGTCTGATGCTGCAACGTGTGGTTAGGAAGAGATGTAGTGAGAATAAACTTTTCCTTTTTATGTCCTTTTTTTGTGTTTGACACATTTTAGAGAATGATTGTGTAATGAATTGGTTTAATACATAAAAAAATAAGTTTTATTTTTGCAAAACCTTTTGTCAGTAAGAAACGCAGCAGACAGGTTAGCGAGAAAGTCCTGATGAGGTTTAATGCAGCGTTTGGTTCTAGGATAATATCCTAAGGTTTGAGCATCCCCCAGAGCTCAAATCAACACATCATCTGAGCATTGAGGATGGACACGCTGCACACCAACCAACACATGGACGTCCACCTAGAGAAGGAGCAACAGATATCCACTGCTCTGTTCGAAAGGGATGATTCAGGAGTAACCATTAGGCAAAAAGACACCGCCGGCGTCCGTCCACCGCTGGCTCCCTGCCCCCGTCCACCGGGGTTCCCGAACCAGCCCAGGAGCTGACGGCTCGATTTTGTACTTGAACGGGTCGTAGTGGAAAATAATCCCTTTCTCAGTGAGAAGCTCAAACAATCTCTTGGGGAAAGTGGATCCAAACCTCCTTTTTGAATCCCCGCTCAGTTTGAAGCTCAGTTGATCCTTCCAGGGAGTGAAGGTCCGAGAAATCCAGTTTGCAGGACAACTTCCTACCGAGAGGCAATGACAAAAACAAAGTCAAACTCAGGTTGAGAAAAACTCAGTTTGACTCAGCAAAAACTCAGCTTGGCTAGAGTACCCAAAAATGACAAACACTCTGGCGTCGAGGTAGTGGCAGTCAGCAGCTTAAGAGCACTCAGTTTAACAAAGAAAACAACAGCAGGTGTGTGAGGAGGCGGACCAGAACCAGGCGCCTCCTGGTGGATGAAGGGAGACAAACACAGAAACACAAACACAAAGACAGGAGTCCTGACAAAGAGAAAAAGAAAAATAGAGTAAAGCAATGAGACAGAAGAACAAGAGAAAAGACGAAGACAAGAAGGGGAGATATACAGAAATTGGGAAAACAATAAGAGAAAAAGGAGGTAGAAAAAAAGAGGAATGGAGGTAAACAAAAATAAATAGTTATTTTGCATTCTGTTCAAATCTCTGTATCTGTATAACTGCCTTGCTGTTTTGTGTTTTGTCTCCTTATATCAGAGGGCCCAATGTCTGCCTTCACCTTGGGCCCCAAATATCTTAAACCCAGCACTGGTCTGGTGAAAGGACAGATATTAGTCCCTCACTCTAAAAAAAGGTATTTAAGGAAGACTGCAAGCAGAACAGCATCACTGACACTAAGTGACACAACACACTAAATCCCTTGGCTTGCTGCATTTATGGAACGCAGCAAACATGTAGGCAATCTACTGAGAGACCACAACGTTTCTTTTTAGCCTTCATGCAGATATGCCACACATATCAGAAAACTAACCCTGAACTCATCAGACCCACTGCGAACCATGGTCATGGCAGAATCATGCTGTGGGGTGCAGATAAAAGGCGACAAAGAAATCCTGAAAAAAGAAGAATATTGTGAAAAAGCTATATATTTGGTCAATCATTTCAAAGGGTGTAATTTTTCAGTATCATGTAGATTGATTAGTCGAGGAAAATGTTTTATCTTTTATTTCTTATAATTCTGATGATTATGGCTTATGAATAAAAAAGAATTTAGTCTTTTAGAAAATTAGAATAAAGCTATAAAGTTGAGTGGAAGAAAAAAGTCCGGCAGGAGAAGGTACAGCAGCAATGAGGATAATAAAAGCCTTAAAAGGATTGTCAAGCAAACTCAAGAATCCAACTACTTTGGAGAGCTTCACAAGGAGGGGATTGAGACAGGATTCAGTGCATCAAGAACTACTACGTATGGACACATTTATCACAAGGGCTACAATTAAGGAAAAGCCTCTTTCCAGCTTCTCCTTAACCAGAGACAAGGCCAGTAGCTGAGCTAAGCTACCTGAGTTAAGGTGAAAAAAAGGTGTGTTTTCAGATTAAATTATAGATTTCATTGTGAAATAAAAGATTCCAGACTGTGATGTAGGATTAGAGAGACTTAAAATATACATTCCTTGAAATTAGAAAGTTTACACGGCGAGTGGTGATTTTGGATACTATGAATTCTATGTTCTGATATCCACAAGCTTCTGCTTGGAAATGTTAGAGCGTTTTGTTAAACTGAGGCTCTTTAGACCGCTTTGCGGCATGGTGTAGAAATAATCATCCTATTAAAGAAAGACACAGGAGATGATTGTAGATTCCAGGATAAAGAGGAGCAGTTGAAATGCTCTTTTTGTCATGAAAGAAAAAGTGGAGGTGGTGGATGAGGAATATAAATACGTCAGTATTCACCTGGACAAGGGAATATGCAGTAGATGCAACTGTGAAGCTGTCCACAAAGACTTCCTAAAGAGGCTTAGGTTCTTCAGTGTTTGCATGGAGTTTTTTCTCTTCTGCCATCATTTTCTCGGACAGAATTTCTGAAAGTGGAATAGGAGGCAGATATTTTAGTCATCAGGCTCCTCTTCTTAAAACTTTCCTTATTCATAAAGCTTTTAGTTAGAGTACGCCGGTTATCCCGAGCTTTTTCTATAATTACAGTATGCTGCTATATGCTTAGGCTGCTGGAGGACATAGGGACCATTTAATTTATCAGAAATACAGGAAATAGACACTGGAAATGTTTCCCTCTCTGTGAAATGAATCAATATATCTGACATATGAGCTTTACGTTCTTACCTAAGGGACAAAATAAAATATTGAACTTTTTGCTGATATTAATTTCTCTGCTGGAGCCTACCTGTAAACCCAGCACATCTAGAAAAAATGCTTTCATAGGCTGCTAAGACATTTATGCTTCATCTTTTAGCAGAACATCAAACCGCCACAGTTACAGTAGAATGGTTTAGCTTAAGCAATGTCCATGTGTCAAAGTGGCTCAGTAAAATTCCAGCCCTAAGTCCATTGGTGGAAGCATGTGTAAACTAATGTTTACAGAGGCTCTCGACTATCACTGATGGAGCTATAATTGGTCTCTAGATGTGCTGCTCCAGACCTAATGGAGGAGATCTGTGGATATAACTACAGTAATCATTTACTGTTTTCCTTCCATTGGTCTGAAGGTTTTGGTTTTGGTTGCAGACCTACAAATACCCTAGCCAAGTATTGTAAATATACAGATAAGAAAAATTGATCAGCATTAAAAATGAAGTTCTCTGTTATCAACACCCCTTAGGGTTTAGTGCTTCACTATAAAGGCTATGCGTTTTTTTTTCTTGCATTGATACAAATGATGCAAACTTTGCAGAAAACACCAAGTAAATGTATTAAAACACAACTGACAGAATTAATCTTTAGGTTTTTTTCCCTACATTAGATGCAAGCTGAAATCACTCCTTAATTCATTGACCAGAAGTCATGAGCTTCTTGTTTTATTTGCAAAGAAATGCACAAAGTTATCGCTTATCATTCAAAATCATTCAATGGTCTGTAAAAAAAATTGTGTTGCCACAAGTGCAGAGCTTTCATAGCATTGGCAGTGGACGGGAGTACGTAATAAGATTACACAAAACTGAAGGGAAGGTTACTGTTTCTACTAATTAAAGTTCTTCAAACCTACAGTATTAAAACTTTTCCTTTTCATATAAGCATCATACATTTTGCCCCAAATATATTTCATTTGTTTTTGGAACATTCTGACTGGACTTTCTTGATGCTAATTAATAAGAATCTCTTCTCCATGTCTGCTGATCTTCTATGTATTTTTGAAAGACATTGACCTCTTCCACAAAGGAGTCTTACTCTCTTTATCCTTTATGTTAGGCAACACCGAGATGCAAAGGCAAAGAGAATGAAAGATCTGACAGAGTGAAAGTCCACATATGAAGCTCTGCAGTCGACAAAATGTTCACACATTTCCGTAGGCAGAAAACCTCCCACTTCAAATAAAAAACGGTAATGTTTCCTGCCTTTGTAGATTTCCACAGGTCCAGGTTCAGACTTTAAAGGCATTCCCAACCTCTACATTGCGCCCTTGAGCCTCAGTTTTATATATTCCCCTGCTTTTATCCAACAAAGTCAGACACTCTTCTCATGTGATGTGAATTCCCCGGGTCAATCATAAATGCTTTCACTAAATATTATAATTTAACCAGTTGTGGCAACAATTTCATTAGTTTGTTACTACTTAGATTGTAGCTACATGAAAAATAAACTAGATATTCATTGTTAAAGTTGGAAAAAATCTAGAACACCTTAAATTTAAAAAAAAAATTTGTGTGGTTGTAGAAAATGTCCACAAATAGTAAAAAAATAGTAAAAAAGAAATGTTCAGTTATATAGCCATGTTTAAATTGGGTTTACAGTCAGTAAGAGGAGCTTTTTATGAAATATTGGTGAATAAGAAAAAAAGAAATACCTTGTAGAGTTTCTACAAAGAACACGTACAGTATAGTACAATAATAATTGAGTCTGGTGCAGTTATTTTTCTGAGGGGCAGCTACCGTTTTCATTAGGTCACTGCAGCAAGCTCTGATCAATAGGTAATTTAATAGGTAATTTAACTTTAACAGAAAGAGACAAGAGAACCAGTCTCAATACAATAGGCCATCTGGAAGTTTAGAGCTGAGATTTCCAACCTTTTCACCTTTTGATCCATAAAATACTACCAGAGTCAAAATTAAATGACCAGGACTATAGTGACATTTTTGATAAACATCAACAACCAAAATAATTATTTAGTTCATTTTTAATGACACTTTATATATATACATATATATGTAATCTCAAATTTTAACATAAATGCTTATTGCTTTGTTTAATTTCTGTTGACCCTATACCGGTTGACCAAAAACCCCAACTTTGGAAATCAGTTATGCAATGAAATGCTGTTAATTAAATAACTTTCAAACTGACATATCCTATGAGCATATGCCCAGCTCACTGTATGTTAGGGCACCAAATGAAAGTGTCATTCAAGCTCAAATCATGGTTAAACAGCTAACTTGGTACACGTATCTATTTAATTCACAAATTCCATTTAAATATATAAGAATTTACAATTTTCCCAAAAAAATATTTCAATTAAAAACTCTTAACTAAACTAGTGAAGGTCAACTAAACTAATTAATTACTACGTAGACATAGAATGAAAAGAAAGTTAAAATGGTTAAAGACCACTGTCAATTTAATGAGGCGGTTATCTCATAGTTTGGCATGGATTTTATGATGGAGAAACAAATCATGATGAGAATGTAATGAGGTCAAATTAGTTTTAAACTAATCTAAAACAATTGTTATGTGCTCCAACCAATTCACAATTCCAATTCATATACTCTGCTAACATTGGTCCACCATAATTTATAAAGACTAAAGTCAGTGCTAAGCGATCATGTCCTCTCCTTAAAAGCCTTATAGGGATTATAATGGGATTTTTAAGTGGACTTGGGACCCGTCAACACTTTAGAAAGTCAAAATTATATCTTTAATGACGTTGATGTCATTGAACTGGACAGACCAACACACCTGTGTTTTCTATACCCCTTAGAGGATCTATAGAGCCTAAAAATATATATGTACGATCTTTACTTCTGAAAAGGAACCACTAAATTGCAAAACTTATTCAAGAAATCTAATTACCAGTAGTTCAATTGTGTCATCTCTCTTCAGAAATAGGTAGAACACAGATATATCTGTAAAACATTGTTCCAGGCTGAACTCTGGACATGAAGAGGTAACATATCTGGTCTCAGCCCAATGAATCTCTTGGACTTTCCATCAGTACAGCAGTAAACTTACTAAAGAAATTAACAGCCTAACGTGTGGCTTACAGTGACTTAGGGCTCTTCTTTCATCTCCGCAACATTTGAGCCTCTATTGTAAGATTGTCTTTGATAAATGGATGGATTGATGGATGGAATGGATGGATCATCAGTGTTGCTTTTGTTCTGCTATTTCTAACTGTCCATTCCAAGCCAAACAGGCCCAGGCCAAAATTGGACCAATCTTAGTTTACCTTAACCCCTACCAACAAGCTAAGCACTTATTTCTAAACTTGCATTTCTGGAATCATTTAACTTGTGCCTTATCTGCTTAAAGATGAAGAAATTCTAAGTATCTCACTTGTCAAAAGGGGTTTGGGTAATATCAATGCACAGAGGTACAAAGTTGTTTGTCATCAGCATAGGTGCGGAAGAAAATGTTGAGGTGCTCTATAATTTGAGGTAAGGAGAACAGACAAAAATCAAGTTAAAGACGTATTAGAACACAGCCTTGAGGAACACCACATCTAATTTCATTTTTACTTAAAGATTAAGAATTAATTTATACGAGAAATTGTCATAAGTCAGGACAGAAGAACCCAGTATTCAAGGTGAGTGGATGAATTCAAAGCGTTTATTAAAGCACAGATCAGGCTGTGGATCCATGATGTCAGTTTACTAGAAACTCTGGTTGGAAAAAAACAAAGATCAGTACCAAGATAATCTAATAAAGGATGATTATCCATATGGGTCACTGACCTGGTTTAACAGTTCAGTCCATCTCCATAGAACAAGGTAGGATTCAGCCGATGGGCTGCCAAGGAGATGTGGCGTAGTCTGGGCCAGATCAGGATACCAGATCAGAACAGGAAAGGTCAGAGGTCCAGGAGTCCAGAGCCTAGTCAAGGATATCGTTGACAACAGGCTGGTTCTGGGTTCATGGAGTCCACAGATAGTTCAGACAGAATATTCAAACGGGAAAAGACAGGCTCAGTGGTTGAGAGGCAGAACATGTCAGGAAATCTGGACGCTTCGGAACGATAAAGAACCACTCTCTCCACTGAGCCAAGACCGTAACAGGGCACGCTCAGTGGATAAGAGGCAGACGGGGTCAGGAAATCAGAAACACTATGAAATGTTAAAAACCCTCTCTCCACTGGCCCCTGAGAAAGAGGACATGAACAAGAGCACCAACATCAATAATCTGGCCATGATGGCTTGGACTGAGTCGTATAGATAGAAGCAGCAACAGGTGGATCTGATGAGTAGTAATGAACAACTTGGTAGAGTTAGGCAGGTGAATGGACTGAGCAATTTAGCCAGCCATCAGTGCCAAGATCATAACAGAAATAGAGCTTTCATTTTTTTCACAGCAGGTCTGGACAGTTATTAATAAATGGTGAATAATTTTTTTTTTCATTCGTTCAGCCAAATCCATGAACACACCATGGCAACTGCCTTAGAAACCGAATGTGTGACGTCACACCAGGACATCGCTCTCGTCTGACAGAAAGTAATGAGATGTTTTTTTTCTATGAATTTTTGCTGTTATCTTTGCAATGCATTGCTCTGAAATGCATAGTGGGCTTAATTCTAGAAGAAAGATTTGGACCAGAAAACAAATTAGCATCTGACAGGAAGAGACACGCAGTTGCAAAATAAAACACATTCCCTTTGGGGTACATGCAAATCTCTCAATCGGAAGGGGGGAAAAAAGTCAGTTTTGCCGCATTTGAAATCACAAAGCGAGCATATAATGGGCAGGGCAGACTCGGACACAAATGACCAACAAAATATTCAAATAAACAGAATTCTATACCTATAATAGGAGCTCAGAAAGACAGAAAATGGATAAAGTGTAATAGCGATCCTCTTTGAACCTAAGAACAAGGAGGAACAGAGCAGGAACCCACAGCTTATTGCTCTTCATGAAAAAAGAATCTCCTTTCACTGCCTCACACAGTAGCCTACCTTTAAATCGACCCACAGCATTTACTGCTCCAATTTAATTTTCTTTTAAGGTAGTTCTCATTATATTTTCAATAAAATAACACCCTCTATCTGCTCTAGTAGGATCATACTGCAGCAGGCTGATAATTAAGTCAGGCTTTACTTTGCTTTCACGGCGTCTTTTTTAAAAAAAATATACAGTACTTCTTTTTTTTTTTTATAAAAAGATTTCATAATCTGAACCAGCTGAATGTGGGATATTGTTTCAATTTGTTGGGGACCGTGACAGAAGTGAAAAAATCTGTACAGATCTGGATCTGCTCGCCCTGTGTAAAAGAAGCTCTCTATGAACTGCAGTCAGTGCAACTGGTGTGATCCCAGCTGTAGTGTTGGAAATCCAGGAATAGTTCAAGATAGCATTTCTGTACATTGTTGAATAATGTGTTCAGTCATTTATGCCATGTTGGAGCTAAAGTATGTAAGGTCTACAATTGTTTGGTTAATACATGTTATTATCCCAATTATTCTTGGGAATAGATAACTGGCAAGGTGTACAGGAGTACGTATAAATAGCTCATAATATGCATATGTCAGCTGTGCTCTATCAGGGCCCGTTAGGTTTGCTTAATCAAGTGATGCCGGCCTCATCTTCTTAGTGTTTAAAAACATACGATTTTTAACACCTAATATTGTAAAAGTCTCTCGATGTTCAATCGCCATCTCTTTCTCTTCTCCTTTACTCCATTGATTGGATTCTGTTCATCATTTGTTAAATACATTCACAACTATTTCCTTCGTTATCCGTTTCAGTGTCTATATCCACCATGTTGGCTAGCCAATGTCCTGGATGACCTCACATTTTTTAATATGGGCAAAAAACAGATACTACAAAAGACATTTTTTCTTTAAAAAAATGCAACATATCTCAATACTCTAGTGTTCACTACAATTAATGACAGGAGAGTACTTTCAATAAAACGTTTCACCCTGTCTATAACTGAATAATTACCTAATGACATTAAGCAATCTAACAAAGACTGGAATCAGGTTCACAAGTGGAATCCCACAAAATAAATTATCCTTTTGTGAAAACAAAAGAAAAAACCCTATAATCAAAAGGTTAAAATAAATCAAATACTTGATAAAACATGTCAAAAGAAACCAAACTACCACGAGATTTCAGCATAACGTGACTCATAAAATCTAAAAAGAAGAATCAGAAGGAAAATATGTGCGCCATGGTTCGACCGTGGTATTGGACTGATGGAGGGGTTACTTGTTGTTCTTATAAAATCTAAATACTTTTGAATTGAGAAAACGGGAGAATTGCTCCTTGAAAGTCTAATTAAACTCAGCATTTTTCATCTGTAACTAACTTTCTAGTTAAGCATAGCGGTTATTTGTTTATTCAATGAAATAAAATTATTTTTAAACAAATCAGAAGCAAAGACATGTAAACATTGCAGTTCTGTATGTCTATGTCTTGTCATGTAAACCGATGCCTAAGAGAGACTTTTGCTGTGCAAAATCAGACCGCTTCAATATAAGCGGCAAGCATAAAGAGTGAAAACAGGGATTTTTAGAAATAAAGATGCCCTGCAGGAACAAAGCCGTCTACAGTAGCTGGCCCTCCAGTTTAAAACAGATGACACTGCTTTAGCATATATTACACATGCATATCGCTTCTCTAATCTGGCTGTTTGTGGCTCTTATTGTGGTGGTGGATAAGACGGCGCGAGGAGGGGACTCCTTTGTGCAGCAGCTAATGATGTCCCTTTGTGACTGGGCAGGGTGTGAGGGTTGAGGACACCGGCATAGACTCCGAAGAGTTGCTGTATGGTTCTTAGTATGACTGGCAGCTGCAGTAATCCGCCCTTTGTGTCTTCAGCAGGGCCCCACTGAGCTCCCCTGACAGAGACCGATGTTCCAAACTCCACCCGGCAGCCCAGATGGGCTGAGTGACACCGAGGGAGGAGAGGGGAGGGCTGCAGAGAGAATCGCGATAAAGAAGGAAAGGATAAGGAAGATGGAAAGAAAAACAAGGAATGAGATAAACCGAAATGACATGAATAGAATTATAAAAAAAATCTTTGGGAAGGAATGATCGAGGAAGAGCAGGAAGGAATGAGGATGTGCTCCTGGAAGCCTTTAGAGTTTTGGCTTTATATCCAGGCTGGTTCGTTTACCCAGATATTGTTCTATTTGTTCTTCTGAGGTCACCCTGAAGCGTGCCACGGTAATCCCCCTGATTGGCAGAGGCTTTCTGCTCGAAGCACACTTAACACCTTGCTTCACACACATTTACAGAGATACACATGTTCTTTTCCCCCACTGTGTGACATGGAGGTGTTAATGTAATATAAATAGCGTTGTTGTGACGCCTGACAAACATTTCTCTGTTTCTGTATTTGTTGGATTCTGTTCCACCTTGTTACTTGTAATTAGGGCTTTTCCATCGAAGCGGCCTGGGGTTAGGGACGCCTCCTAACTGGTGCCTCGCGGTTACGATACTTTTCATGAACTAACATGAAATATCTTACATTTGTTCAATTTGTCACTTAAAAATGTTGATCTTATTTATTAACTAGTGCTGCAGGAGTAATTATTCCAGTGTTACCTGGAGACCATCTCTAGAAAAGGTTGTTAAATGGCTTTAAAACATGTCACTACCTTCTAGACATTTGCCTTTCTGGCACACAAAGAATTAGTTAAAACTATGCTAAGACGGAAGGACATGAGGAATCATCTCAGAGAAGCCATTTTTGCTGTCCATCTATTTGGGGATACGTTTCTGAAATAGCCTCCTCATGAAGGCTTATGCCAGGCAGCTGGACAGAAGAGTCCGGCTGATTGTCAAACTTCTGCTTCAGGATGAGCAATGTTGCTTTTTTCTGGTCATGGAAAAAGTGGAGCAGCTCTACACCCTCTTCAAATGTGGTGTCAGGGACCCTTTACTATCCTGTCTGTACAGGTGGAGCAGGAGTTTTGTCCACATTGATGGCATTAAGTCGGATCTGTTCCTGTTGCATGTTGGACTCCGTTAGGGCTACCCTCTCATGGGCTCTGTTCATAACCTTTATGGAAAGGATTTCTAGGCGTAGCCAAGGGTGGGAGAAGGTCTGGTTTAGGGACTGGCAGATTTTGTCCTTGGTTTTTTCAGATGCAGTGGTTCTGCTGGCTACCTTCTGCAAAAATTTACAGCATCCACCGGTGCTGTTCGTAGCAGATTTCAAAGCAGTTGAGATGAAGATCAGCTCATTTTAGCCTGAAGCAAAGGTTCTTGATTGGAAAAATGTGTCTTGCCCTTTTCAGGGGTGAGGATACTTGTCTCGAGTGGGAGAGTTCACGGATCTTTGCGTCCTGTTCATGAGTGAGGGGAGAATAGTGTGGGAACTTAATAGATAGATCAGATGCGGCTGCTTCTATTATGTGGATGAAGAGAGAGCTGAGTGAAAAGGCAAAGATCTCAATTTACCAGTCGGTCGACATTCCTACTCTCACTTATTATACATCACAATTATACTCACTGATCATGTCCCAAAGAAAAAGATACTAGATACAAGTGGCGGATATGAGTTTCATTTGCTGGGTGGCTGGGCACTTCATTAGAGATATGGTGAGGAGCTTGGTCATTGAACGCTTCCTTCAGGAGATGTTTGAGGCATGTCCCCTCAGTAGGTGGCCCAGGGGACGACCCAGGACACGCCGGAGGGCCTATGTCTTTTGGCTGGTGCTTTAACACCTCAGACTTCCCTAAGAGATGCTGGGATAGGAGGTTTCTGAAATATTTCAAGTTTATCATTTTACAGAGAAAAAAATACTTTAGAAGATGAAAATATTTATAATACAGAAGAAAACATTTTATTGTACAGTTTGCAATGTACGCATAGTCTGAATTGCAAGTCGGACTGTAATTCTCAGAGCTTATTAAAATATATGACTGCACTGTATGTTTAATAAATATTGAAAATCTTCTGGAACATTGTCTTTTTGGTAGATAAGAACACAGCGATAATTGGCCATGATGGACCACAGAATATTAGAAAAAGACCAAAGAAACAAACACATCAAACTAACTGTTAAGTACAGTAGAGGATGGATGATGGTTAGGTGTTTGTTTTATAGCCAAAGCATCAGACTCATGAACTCTGTTTACTCTTCTTTTTGGTTACAGGCGTAACTTTCTGAAGGACTGGTGCGGACATGTGCCCACCAATAATTGCTGCTTTTCTTCCCCTGTCCGCTCATTTACTTTAGCCAAAGGTAACAGAGTTGGGTACAGCTAACTCTGTTCAGAGCGTTTTGAGACTTTTTTTCCCCCTCCCTCCCACTGCTCCCGTGTCCCGCATCTTGGTGTAACATCATCAAATCTGTTGCTTTTCTGGAGGGACACACAGCAGCATTAACCAGCAGCTACTTCGATATATGTTTAAGTAAAGTTAAGAGACAAGTTGGTTAAAAAAATTAGACATGCTAAAAATCTGTTCGTTAGACATACGGAGCTTTTTCAGCTAAAAATGGCAACAGATTATAAGTTTATACAAGTTAGTATTATAATGCAAGAAACTGAAAAGAAGCTAAAAGAAAAGATAGTTTAAATGTTGCTTTCTTCTTTACTAGTTAAAAAATCTTGGCTTCTCAGAGGACCACGATGACTCAAGGGTACAGGTTAAAATTAAAATGTTTTACTTATTGTACAAACAGAATCAGGCTGCATAGCTTCTACATTAGAATTCTACATATTATATTAGTAAAGAGATTTATAAATCTTTTTTAAACAGAGCACAGAGAGAAAGTAGGGACAGCTGGAGATTTAAAAGGTGAAACAGATTTACTGGGATATGCAACATGCAATAAAATATATCTCCAAGTTTACCAGCAAGTTTAGAAGTAAAAATATGCTATGCTATTAAAATTAAGCATATTTTTCTGGATGGATGGAATTGAAATTGTGCTTCTAGGGATGCATGAGTTATGGATTTTGGCATCGGAATCGGCTGTTATTCATTATTTTTTTTTATACATGAATGTTTCTGGGACTTATATATATATAATGCACTAAAAGGCATCTCTCTAACATCTATAAATATAAATATCAGTTTATTATGGTTCTCTTGTGTTCTCAACAATAGGAAAACATTTAATAAATATATGTTTGAGCTGAATTTGAAATATAAAATAACTTAATCAAAGCGTTCGGGTCGAGTAGGTCCATCAGCCTCCACCCTTAGAGTGTCCCCACCTACTTTCATCACAAAGTTAAACCCTTGATTTTGATGGTTGGAACTTCTCCCAAATTGGGCTCTGATCACTCCATGGTGATGTGATACTATGATATGAGTACATGACTGGCTATTTCTGCTTAACCTGGTTCTAGAAGCTGTTATACAGTACAATAGTGTGTAGTTATTTTTTCCTCCTTGGCTCTATCCTTGTTTAGTAAGAATTGATGTAAAATCTGCAGTGTTTTTGTGTAGTTGAGGTCTTATTTTAAAAGGGTACTGTATTTTTACAGTGACTGGACATAAAACCATTTGCCAACAAAGCAATGACCCATGCTTGCTCCTGTTTGATTCAATTAAGAACGTTTCTTTAAGCACAACAACTAAAGTCTTAAAATCTAGCTTAAATCCCAAGTCCTGCACCAACGTATTATCCACTGCATCTGAAATGACACGTCTTTGATTTTAGCGTGAATGAGCTCCTCACTTGAAACATCAAACAACTCACAAAGTAACGGGGATTTGGGAGTGACTGAGTCCATTGATCTTCCGCTTTCTTCTTAATTTATATTTAACCAACGGCTTGGCACCAAATACAGGCTGTGTTTATGGCCTACCAAAATCCATCATTAATTTCTTACAGCTAAACCCAAGACAAACAATGTCATAAATATCATTAATCACAGATGAAACTGTGAGATTTCGTATTACCGCATTCATAGCAGAAGCTGACAAGCCTCCGGGGGTTTGTGCAGTTCAGGGAGCGGACAGAGTGACTCTGAATGCTGATTCAGAACATCTCAAACAGGGACTTCTGGAAATGTGTTGGAAAAAATGAATAGAAGACAGATAGCAAACCTAAAATGAGTGTTTCAAATTTTTAGTTATTCAATGAGTAACAAAATCATAATAAATAACTGTCTTCTATTGATTATATTAAAAAAATAGAGATTAGGAACTACTTAAGGTAACCCTGGGTCTTTTAATTTTTGGTGAAAAAAAAAATCTTCAGTTTGATTTACATTAGGGGAAACATTAAATTAGTTTATACCTTTGAGTATTCTATAAAATATTAGATGTATCATATAATCTTTTTCCCCCCATGGGAAAATCTTATTCTAAATAAAATATCTACTGTCACCTTTCATTTATTATAGAATACACATTCAAGATTATTAGTACCTTTTTGTTACCCATACACTCCTTTGGTGTTAAAAACTCAAAATCATTCCCTACTAAGATCATTAGTTTGTGGTTCTCTTCACATACCAGGTTAAACTCATTCCTCTCAGATATTTTTATAATAATAATAATAATACTTTGGACTTGTAATGCACTTTATATTTAAATAAATCCCAAAGTGCTACATAGTAAAACAGGTAAGGTATGGTGGGGAATAACCATGGATGCACCGAGTGTGACAGGAAGCCAGTGAAGTGATTTATTACTTATACTGTGGATCACAAAGCTCACTAGTTGTCAGCGGCGTTCCACAGAATTCCGTATTAGGACCCCTTTAATTTTTTATCCACATTTTGTGACCTCTTGGTCTCTTTTAGGACATCTGGCATACATTTCCTTCCTTATGCTGATGACAAACAGCTCTGCATCTATAAAACCTGATTCTATCCGCCACCTTCTTCTTTTACGAAATGTGTTTTGGATTGGCTTCAAAATTTTCAAACACGGAAAGAACTAAAATACCTGAAGAAGTACAGTATGTTCTGTCCCTTCTTCTTGACCTTTTCATTGCTGTCTCCAATTAAGTCATTCAGTGTGAACACCAAGGTATTAATACTGCTCCACCTCATCAGCTTCTCCCTGGAAATAGGGTTTGCAGTCTGTTAAACTCTATCGTAGGTAATAAACTGTTGTTTTTTTTTTAAATGGTTTTCTACCTCAACTGGTCCAAAGTGAAGCAGCCTTGTTCATTACCAGAGTTCTTTTTATATAGTATATTACTCTGGTCTCCCATAAGCCTAAATTTGGTCAAATGATATTAAGATTTTTCTTGTTCCAGTTCCTTTACATCTGTCTGAAATTATACACTGTATCCCTGCTTTAAAGACACAAATATCCATCTACTGTGTTTCTCTAACTTTAGCACCTGCAAGCGTAGCTATATGGATTTCAGAAGCGTTGCTATTTTCTATTTACCAGTCCACTGCATTTTTTGTGGTGTGATCCATAGGTCCATTCCCTTTCCTTTTTTTTTTTTTTTTTGAAATGGGAACAGCAGGAAAACATATCATTCAGCTACATAGGGTATGTTATGCTCTTCCCAAATCGACTTATAGCCACAGGAAAAAAACAGCTCTACTAAACTTGCTCATATCTACAGTCTAAACAACAATTAAAAAGTAAAAAAAGAAATTCAGTGCTATGACAATGGATTGACAGAGAGGTACAAAATAAATACATGTCAGAGTGGTCATTGCCTAATCTTCAGATTCCATGTGAGGAGCATATCATGTTATGGTTTATTCACATATAAAATGACTTCCCTCTGTGTTAATTGTGCTGAGTGGCGCAGACAACTTTTTCCCCACTAATATTGATAATTGATTATTGAGCGTAAAAAAAAAATGTTTTTCATTCCTTATAAGTTTCACGAAAATGTTTTAGGGTATTTTTAAGGGAGAAACAGACCTTAGTGTTTATGTGTCGTCAGTTTACCCCAAATTTTGCCGACTTTAAAATCCTTTTAGAAGCCACAGAGCCCCGGGTCGCTGATATTAGGGACAAGATGTGGAGCTGGATGTCTGGCTAACTGCAATTATGATGTCAACCTATCAGTCGGTCATTACTCATTTTAACACAGCTGTTTTTAAGCAAAAAGGTGCACTTCCATTTTCATCTTTGCAGTGAGTTTTTGAAGATAATGATTGCACATTTAAATATGTTTTTAGAGTAGTGGAGTCCAGTGTTGTTTTTGACAGCCATCTTAGATTTAGTCTTAGTCTTCTGTTGTGTCTTGCACAGTCCGGTTCAGCTATGCGTGCCATTTACACTCATCAGTTATCTCGGTTACCATGCTCGGACCGATCTAGGCACAGTTTCAAAAGGGTAGGATATATGGGGCTAAAGTAACACTTTCAGAGTGCATTTGGTCCCAGTCCCACTCTGAGTAAGACTTTAAGTAGAACTCTACATATACCCCATTTACACTTCCCTTGAAAAACCGTGCCGAGACCGGTCCGAGCTCAGTAACTGAGATAATTTATCGTGTGTAAATGGAAAGCAAACTGAACAGAACCGAGCAAGACACAACCGAACCGAGCTAACTGCAGGCGAGTTCCAGAGGTGGACTCGGCTCGGTTTTTCCCTGGCTCGGTCTTCTGATAACAAGAGCGCATGAGCAGAACGCATCATCTCCGTCTGGCTGCAAAACCCGATTCACACTCCATTCCAGTAATTGGCGTAATGCCTCTCCGGAAGTTGCTTGCCAACAACACAAAACAGAAGAAGAACAACAACTTTAAACAACTATAAACATCCATGAAAGGTTGCCGTCTTTGCCTGACCAATGATAATCTAGCACAACTTTCTGAATGTGACGGGCGCCGCTATTTTGATTTGCTTGATTCCCTCCTTCTTCTTCTTCTTCTTCTTCTTCTTCTTCTTCTTCTTCTTCTTCTTCTTCTTCTTCTTCTTCTTCTTGTGTTTTATGGCAGTTGGCAAACAACTTTTGCTTCATTACCGTCACCAACTGCTTGATTTCCTTCTTCAATACTCGCAGTAATACCGCAGATCATCACTAGGAGGCGAGGAACCGAGATAGCGTGATGTGTAAACGGTCATCAGAACCAAGCTCAGCCTGGTTAACTGATCCGAGCTCGGACCAATCTCGGCATGGATCGGTTTTTCAAGGGTAGTGTAAATGGGGTAATGGTGTATATATTACTCCAGTTGTTGTTGATAACTATAAAAGAGTCAATGTACGCTGACACTGCATATTTAACACTGTGGAATTTACTAGTTGCCCTGTTTTTTTTCTCCACTTTGCTCCTTTGCTTTTTACATTAAATGAAACCCTGTACTCACCCTCACCCAAGTTGGTTTAGAATCGTCACTGCTAACCGGGCGTTGTTTTATTGTCAAAAGGTGAGTTTAGCAAAGCACATTATCGGAATAAATGTTCACAATTTAAAAGTAAGAAAAAAGCTTAAGATAATTATATTTTTATAAGAGAAGAATTTATTTTGAGTCTGCAGCATTTCTCAGACAACTTTGCTGGTCTGTTAGTTTCAAGACGTTTACAGCAGTCTGACAGATGTGTCAGTGGAAGGGCAGCAAGTGGAGCAAATCTGTCTGCAGTCCTCCCAGTTTAGGAAGCGGATTAGAAACAGGAGAGCCACACATCCATCCTTCCATCTGTGTCTAATTGGCATGGCAAATTGCAAAGTGGGAGCCTTTGCTCCCCACATTCTCTGCATTTCTTATAAGACTTGCAGTGTTTGTGGCCTGCAGTTTGATGCCCTTCAAGAACTTCCCCTCTTCCTTGATCTGGGACATGAGAGAAGATCTGTTTGAAACCGACTGCAAGACTACAAATGAGCACCATGAGTGGATCTCCGCAACTCAGAAAAGCTGTGTATAACTGCAAAGGGTGCAACAAAACTTTCCAGGGAGTTTATGCTAGTTTCACATAAGTCATATTTGAGCTCGGTCTCAAGTGTTGCTTCATGAACATGATGAAATGGCCTTTTAAAGTATTCTCAGAGGACCTAACACTTCAAGGGCTTCTTAGAACCCGCACCATTGCCTTCTATCACCCCGGGAGACAGGGAGAAAAGAGCACCAACAAGAAATAGAAAGAGAACACCAGAGACAGCGAGCAAAGAGGGAGAACTCTCAAAAACCGAAATGCAAAAGAGTCATAGGGGCTGAGATGAGCAAAAGAAGAAATGAAAAAAGAAAAAACTCCAAATGAAAGCGACCTCTCTAAAAAAGAAACTTTTACTGCAAGCTGATCCTCAGATCAGATGAGATAAGAGCACAGTAAGTTCACTCTCAGCTTGCAGCTGAGTTCAGGCATTTTTTTTTTTCTTCTCCAACTTACTGAATGTAGGACTAAAAGGAGGACCAGAGGAAGAAGGCAGCAAGAGCAGCATGAGTGTGCCCACTAGCTTTTAGTCAGGAAGCCTAATGAGCTCCTGTGGGATGGGGGCTGGCTGTCAATCAGCCTCATTCTTCTCCAACACCGTACCGCCATATCGTCCTGTACTCATAGAACCAAGGGGCATGAAATAATTAGAGGTGGCCAGCCAGTGTGACTTGGCTGTCTGGCAGAGGAAGGATGTCACAGCGAGTCTCAGCCATGTGTGGGGATGATTAAATTAGTCGGATCTGGGGGTTGGAAGATACTGTACCTGCCATCGCCGCCATGCAAAAATGGGACAATGAGGTAATAGTGTTTCAGCTTGTTGCGTAATGTCGCCAAGATGCCTCACTTATTGTGAGGGTGATGAAAGAATAAAAATGGTGAGCAATGGATTGAGCGTGATGAAAGGGAACCCTGCAGACAGGGCAGCTGGAAGTCTTTTTTAAACGCAGAGGGAGGTTGAAATGTGAATATATCATGCTGATTTTTAAAAACACATGAATGCGGGGAAGATTACACGCTCAGGTTTGTGTTGTTCATGTTTATCAATCATCAAACTAGTCTAAGGGAAGAGGATGGAGCTGGAGCTGCTTGCTCCAAATGGGAACTACATCCATGTGATAACACAAATAGCAGATTTACTGAAATCAACAGCAGCTTTAAGAAATTAATATGAAAAGTGTCAATAAGTGCATATGAGAAATGACACTTCATGTGATGAGAAAGGTTGGGACTTTATGTTTTTTAAAAAGAGAAATATCTAAAACTCTACACTCTTTAAGACCATAAATTATAGGGCAAGATTGATGTCAATGGACAATGGATTCGTAGGTGTCTGAAGGAGACAATAAATGTGAAGCAATTTAAGATTTATTCAAATGTGTCACATCAGATGTTTCATTGGGAATGCAGGTTTACAAGTTATGATTACAAGTAAAAAAGTTACAATTTTGCAGAAATCTATGATCTGACCAAGATTTTACACTCCTTACCTGCTGGTGGCGGGAATGAACAGAACCATCAATAAACCAGAAGCACAGGAAGAAGACAAGCACAAATACTATGCAAACAATGAATGGCCATTTCTCAATATGTGTACTTGTGCATTCTCGTGTACTCGTGAAATGTCACCAGCCTCAGTCCTAGTACTGTTCCAATTCACAAGAACAGTAGACCGAGAACGGACAAAATCCCCAGATGTTGTTCTCGTCCTTCCCTCTTTACCAGTGGCGGCCGGCCCATAGGGGGCACTGGGGCACCGCCCTCCCTGATAAGAAGAGAGAAACGTAAAATATATTTTTAGAAATTAATTCATAAATGTCAGTTTTACTCTCTAGAGTATGTACCTATAAGCAATACAAATGATTTAAACTACATTTCCCTATCTACTGTCATT
>NW_015150947.1:482389-485643 GCF_000732505.1 Cyprinodon variegatus
CAAAAAAGGGGATGTTTAGACACAAAAAAGGGGATGTTTAGACACATGTCTAAAAGTCACTTGGCGGGTGACAACTGTTGATATGGACACAAAATAGGAAAGTAGGACAGATTTTTATCCATCCATTCATCTTCTGGTTCATTCATCAGGGTCATGGTGGGGCTGGTGCCATACACCCTGGACAGGTTCCCAGTCCATTGTTTAGTCATCATAAATGATTAAACTTAATAAATGTTGCATGTTTATAAAACACAAAGAATAACATTAACAGCCTCCAGAGAGCATTTAGTTAGATTGGCTACCTATATAAAGTGCAATGTAAATAATATTCAAAGGCGATGGCTACAAGTTTAATATTTCCCGGCCAATAAGTTGCAGTACTGTTTGTCAAGTCCGTTAATGCCAGTGCTTAGCCTATTTTCATCTTACCCGTCCAGAAGGAAAGCAGCAACCACTGCATGGCTTCTGAGACCCTATCGGCACTGATTCTCAAAAGCTCGACCGATGTTGATCATTATTTTTCGTTTTTTGCTTGAATCTTAATATTTTAACAGTAAGAATAAGCCATTTATCTGCTTTATTTATCATAGAGCTACTAGGACCTGGCCATTCTGGACTTCAACTTCCTATTTGTATCAGTGCAACATCCTTTCCTGACATTGGCATCATAACCATAATAAAATATTACGTTATATATAAATATAAATGTGCTTTGGATCTGTACAAATTAATGAAGCAATTATTTTGTAATAATTCTTTCATAAAAAAAAACAACACTATTATTTTTGACAATTTTGATAAAAAAAGTAGCTATAATACCAGCAAAATTATCATTATTTTTTAAATAAAATAATTATTGTCGCTGTTAACTTTAATTAAATGGATTTAGAACTCATCTTTCTTTTACTGCCAGTTTTTAACAACCAGTAGAAAACACAAGTGACTCATTTCGATAGTGGTAGACTCAAAACAGTTTTATCATTTGTGCTGCCAATCTTTGTAGATTAACCACAACACACCCATCAATTGTATCTTCAAAAATATATAGTAATGTTTCCTTTAGCTCTTCTTATTTGGAAATCTTTGAAGATTAGACCGTTAGTGTATAAGAAGACACTCAAGGAAAAGTTACATTTTCTTTTTTTTCTGCAAATGCCCTCTGGGCAAGCATCTACCTAAGGTTTTGCTCCACAGACATTTGGTGCGTTCGAATTCATGGACTGCGTTTACCAAGGACGCAGTCTACCTGGACTGGGTCCTTCAAAGGCAGTGAAAATAAGGAGGCAGGAAGAGTTTTGGCTCGGGCTGAATTAAGGTGGTAACCAACGGGAGCATGAACAAATAAACCTTAGTCAGTTAAATAACATGCTGCTGTCATTTTACACATCTCTGCTACTGCTGCTATTTTCAAATTTCCATCACTGTAAAAATGTCAATAGCTGCATATTGGTTATTTATTATCCAGGTGCACAGTTTTATATTGTTAAAACACTTTACAGTAAAGCATTTTATTGTTTATCTTTTAACTTTTATACATTTTTCTAAGGTCCACATTTGTGTGACAATTTTTTTTTGTGAACTTGTTGCTGCTGTAAACACCAGAATTTCCACGATTGTGGGACAATAAAGGGATATCTATTCAATTTTATTCTATTCTATTCTATTCTATTCTATTCTATTCTATTCTATTCTATTCTATTCTATAAAAGGGGTAGAAAGATATAAGTAAATAAGAAAACAATGTATGTAAAAAAATATATATCTGCAAAATCTCTTACATTATACAAATATACTTAGTTAAGGAAATTGTGCAAAGTAGCAATTAAAAGAGAAAAGAGAAATGTTAGCTTGTAAAGGAACTAATCTATATCCTGCAGTTCCAAAACACATTAGATGGAGGTAATTTTATTTGACATTTGAGGCTTAAAAAAGCATCTTATGCTGATTAGTGTTAACAGGAATCCTGCAGCCTTATTTTTTAATGCTGATGTCTGTTTGTGATTTAAAAGAGCATTTTCCTGTTCAACATGTCAGAAGGGAGAGGAGTGGTGCTTGTAACAACTGATTAGATCCAGGTAGGTGCTGGACTGGCTGAGAGGAGAAATCTGCACAGCTGTTGGTTTCACAAATGTTGAGGTAGCTTATTTTTTCTGACCTTAAAGTTTCCATGGCTGTGTCCATGTGGAGGTCAGAGATGGGTTGTAGATCTGGGCCTTTCTGCAACTGTTTTCTATGAAAGCAAAAACACACCATAGACTTACTTACAGACTGTTTAACTTAGAATGTTGAATTAAATTGATGACAATGATTAAAGCTCAAGTCACCGCAAATGCCTAATCATCTGCTCTCTCTAACTGGGGACATGGTGAGTAGGAACAAATTGTCCTAAACTCTAAGGCATTGTTCAGTGGTGTGGAAAAGGTTTTCTAACCTTAGCTATTTAACCATGACCTGACCTGGAGCATTAAAGTCGTAGGGAAGCGGCTGTTCCAACTGTTGCATTTCCTAATTCTCCATAGTGGGGCCCGACTTTACACGAGTGAATAAAGTGAATGTGATTGGTCGATTATCAATCAAAGGGGCAGGATTGTTGTGGCGGAAGGTTTGCAAGCATGTTTGGTTGTGGCCGGTTTATCAGAAGCATCCTGCTAACCAGTTAGCAACTTAGTGCTAGTAGGTTCCCAATGGGAAATTCCATTGGGACCAAGTAGCACTAAATTGGTGACTTAGAAATGAGACTGTCAAGGAACGCTATGGACTATGAAGTGATGATGTGGGGGGGTTGGATGTGTAGGTTTGTGTATGTATAGGTTATATCAAATTATCAATAAAAACATATAAATAATTATAAATAAAAATATACAAATGAAAATAAATAAAAATATATAGTCCACTAAACTTTTTTTAAATATGTTGTACAGCAAGAATTTAAATCTTTCACTCCTGAGCAGCTGTAACCAAGGGGCAAATTCCTACAAATGCCAAAATAGGAAGAAGAATGTTTTTGTTCTTTGCTTTTTTGGAGTAATGAAGATTGAGTGATCTGTGTGTAATGCTTGATTCGTAGTAGATCAGGAATTATTTGCTTTAAGATGAAAACCTTTTATGTCTAAAACCATTCCTTTGTACTGTTATTACTGTAAATTTTCTTAGCTTGTATGTCTACTTCTCAACCAATGTTATGTGTTGAACTAAATTTCCTATTTTCACAACTTTTGAGAGACACTTACATTAAGTACAGCATCAATTCATAA
>NW_015150947.1:486206-488460 GCF_000732505.1 Cyprinodon variegatus
CAAACACTGTTTGTTTTGAGTTTTGCAGTCACAGCGCTTTAGTGCCCTTTAGCAACACCTACCCTGGATCTCTACAGGATAACAAGGTATTAAACTGTATCACAGAAAGGCTGTATCACTATATGGTGAAAGTGTGCCATTATTATTGCAAGCAAAAGACATGTTTTGTAAATAGAAATTTAAAATAAAAGCCTTTTAAAATACTTTTAAAAACTCTTAAAAAGATTTGTTTAGACTTTTGTTTCAAATTATTTCAGTCAGAAAACAAGTCATATTTTTTTATATTTAATTTTTTCCAATGTAATTCTTTTTCAGATAGATTTTTAAGAATTGCACTCTTGTGTTTTACAGATCACATTCTCCTGATTTATACAGGTAGGCTTTCCTCAGGAGCGAAGAGCAGCAAATTTTTTATTGCTTGTGTGCATCAATGGTGAGCGTTTGTATTGGGCAGTTTGTAAAACTCAATCAGAAAAAGAAAAGTTGAAAAAAAAAATCTAATTAGGCAATCTAGATAACTAAGTTTGCAAAGGTACAATTTGAAAAAGTTAAATATGAAAAACAAATTGAAAGAAAAAAACTTTTTCATTTAAGATGTTTTGCAAAGTGTAAGAATAGAATAGTTATCTACACCTTTTTCATTAATTATAGTCTGTTCTCTTACCTTTAGCATAATGCTATAAGGTAAAAAAATGTGTAATTTTTTGGTAAATGTCTATCTGAAGCTAAACCAGTTGAAGCAGAGATCCTCGTTTTCAGGATAGAAGTAATCATATTCATTGCATAAGTCACAAGGTTAGGGGAAGGAAATGGGTAGAGCGCAACCTAATAGGTATAACAGCATACTGATGGTAATAATAAAGTTACTGTTCTCAAGGGCCAGGCTTGATGTGACAAACAAGCCCAGTGCTGTAAAAAACTGTACATTTTCTAACAGACAAAATTATTCACATCTCAACTCCTATTTAGGGGTCATTAAATATGAAGATCAGGCTAAAGAAATGGGTGGAAAGTTCCAAGGCATACAGGCTTTCATAACAACTCCTGATTGTAAAGTTGAAATGTTGGCCATTTCAAAAAAGTTAAAAACCAATCCACTGGACTTTGTTTCCAAATTTTAAGGATTCGCTTCCCATCTAAGAAGCTTTTTGAATTCAAAATGTCAGAAATGGCGCTGAGTTTGAGGCTATATACAGAGCCCAACTAAGCCTTGTTTTTGTTTAGAAAACATGCAAATTGAAAGTGACAAACGGGTCCCATCCTATGGAATGAGGGTCTTTAGCTTCTTTTGTTAGCCGGCAATGCCCCAAACCTGTGTATGTCTCTGAAAGGGGGTTGTTAAAGGGAATTGTTGACCTGGCTGAATAAGCAAGGCTTTTTTTTTCCCCTGTAAAAGGGTTGGGGCTGTGATGATAGCGCGAAGGGATCAACTCAATTGCCGAATTGTAGGTTTTTGAAAGCTGAAATCTGAGGCCACCCCCTCTGTTAAAGGTTAGATTTTCTTTCTTGACATAGAATGACTATGACCTGGGTGGTGACAGTCTTCAATAGCAAATGTTTTTCATGTTTCCCCTAGAAGAACTTTATTTTTTCATCAGTCAGAAATGTGTCCTTTAATTTAAGCACTGAATGACTGCGCAGAGAACATGCAAAACTATTCAGTTCACAATGAAAGACTGAGTTAGCAAACAAGGATTTCAAACATTACATTCCGAATTAAACACAGCAAGCAATCGAATTTGTGTGTGCAAAAATCTGGCAGTGGAAGTCTACTGACCTTTGTGCCAGAGGTGGGGCAATGGATGCAGGCTCAAGGGATGGAGAGTTGACCTTTTGGGCAGGGCAGAGCATTGGACTGGGATCTGAGGCGGTAGTGGGAGGACGCTGGGGAGCAGCTCTATCAGTGGGCTGAGAGCCAGCAGTGATCTACTGTGTTTCTCTCTCAGGCAGGCAGGGAACAAGCTGATCCCAGAGGGGGGAGCAGAGAATTCCTACTCTACGGAAACAGGATAAGAACAGTTGTAATAGTTGGGAAAATAACAAGGGAATAAACAAAGATGATGAAAAAAACTCTACCTTTTTTTCTTTTTGCATTGCTGTTATTCTGTGGTAGATAATTGTTTCAGAGCCTGATTAGTTCTGTTCATCTTATGCTGCGTTCACACCGGGGGCAGCTGGCGCGACAGAAGCAGGGGGGTTTACATGCAAAGTCAATGGTTGACGCGCGTCAAGGCGCAGCAAAAGGTCCCGCGGC
>NW_015150947.1:489339-500473 GCF_000732505.1 Cyprinodon variegatus
TGTATACCACACTACGCATCCTGCATAGTGTGGTATACAGGGGGTAACAAGAGACAAACACCATCTCACGACCACCTCCCGAGCAGGAATCGTAAAGTTGGGAGGAAATCAAACATGCTAGAAATTCAGTCCGCCATCATGAGGTGTTCGTGGACAAATCCTGCTGTTAAATTAGAGCTAAGAGCGTCTATGAGCCCATTTACCAGAACCTTGAACACTGCGCGTGTTGCGCACTTGCAGTGGCGGCTGGTGGAGTTAGTAATCACAAGTTATCACAACAGTATATTTATGTGAATGCCAACAAAAAAATATTATGAAAACACTATATGAAAAAAAACAAAACATAATTTCATGTACAGGTTTATTTTTTGTACATAAATCGTGCCCTTCTGAGGCTTTGTGAATCTGCAAATCTATGTTTTGCATGATCCAATATGGTGTCATAAAGCTAAAAAAACAATGTACCAGTTCAATTATGGGGAAGCTATTGGTCAGCTTTATACTTTTTTTGAATATATAAAAACAATTTTTTTTCTGAAAATGTGTTTATTTAAAAGCAACTATGCAAATTAACAAACATCTAGAAAAAGTACACTATATTATTCTCCATATGAATCCCAGATTGTTGGTTCTTTGCCTTTTCTAAAAAATGCTTTAAATTTGTCCTAGCTGTCTTTATCCATGATGGCTCAGATCCTGACGTTTGAAAAAGGAGGCAGGAAAGCAGAATAAAACTACATGCTGATAGCCAAGCCTTCTTGCTAAACCGGGTCCTAGAAAAGGACGTTTCTTGCGCCATTTCTCTTTCTCTCTCTATTGCGTCTTCAACTCCAGCGACTCAATCTGTCAATCAACCTGTCAATCAACAATCTGCGATGTTGTGGGAGGTGGTGAGCAAATGCATCTCACTGTTTCTGATAGGTTTGGTGAATCTAAACAGAAGTTTATGGAGCCAATCACAAACTTACTCATTGCATAGATGTCCACTCCATGTGGATGACACTGTGCATCCCAGTCTGTTGCCTCAAAACAACCTTGCAGGGCTTCTTCAGCTTTTTGTGACCATCTTCTTACAGCTCTGTTACTTCATGTTTTCTTTCATAAAGTGGCTTATTCTCTGAGCAGAGAAAAACAAGATTGTAATCCTATTCTTACTTCAGAGATGTATGAATCCTAGACAAAGTCCAAATTTGTTTTTTCTCTGGTACAGCAGCTGACAAACCTTTGAAATGATTTCAGTATAGCATTATTTAAAATCCCCAGTTATAGCTTCAAATGCATTTGGCTTTTGTGTCTGTAGGTTAGTAACAATGGAACTGATAACACCACATTCAGTGTCGGCATCAGCAGAAGGTGGAATGTAAACGTTTACCAAATGACATTGGTAAACTCTAGGCAAATAATANGGTCAAATAACCACTTTATTTTATAACCTGCCAGCGGTTAAAAAGTGGGCTACAGTCTTCACAGTATATCCTAGATGACACCATCTGTTGTTCACCAGCACTGCCAATCTACCTGCCTTGGTTGCTATGGTTACACATCATAACATGTGTACAAAGACAGATAAGAATTGGTAAAAGTCCCTCTAGTTACACCGTGGCAGCCTAGTGGTTAGAGCATTGCGCTTGGAGGTTCTGAGTTCAAGCCCCACTCCCGTAGACAGCCACTCTGGGTCCCTGAGCAAGACCCTTAACCCCACATTGGATTAGGGTCAAATGCAGAGATGAATTTCTCCAGTGTGAGGTTAATAAACTTCAATTATTATTATTATTAAACATCTGTCTATGAATCACTTTCTGACATGAAAAACACATCAAACTCATCTAAAGTTTCAGATTGTACTGCATTTGTAAAAAAAAAAAAAAGATGTGATTTTTATCAAAAATTAGGTAACATTAAAATTAATAATCGTGATTTTTCAAATCATGTATTAAACATTAGAGTGAGAGCCCTTAGATAAACAATTAGTGACTCCATTGAACTCTATCTCTTCCCCTCAAACACAATCCATCTTCTACTTTTTGCTTTTTCTCCACTTTTTACTCCATTTTTCCCCCAATATCCCCTCACGGCTCTTTCGCTTCTTCCTCTTCTCCTGTCATTTTTTCCATTTCTCTCCCCTTTCTCATCGGCCTCTGCTGTCCCCAGGGGGTACGAGACAGGCTGGGAGATTCTCCGTGTGTGCCGCTGTCATGGCCTGAGCTCCCATCTGAGGAGCCTTTGATGGTGCTGGGGATTATTCATCCTGTTCGTCGGGCCGTGTAGCGCTGTCACACAACAGCAGCAGCATCACATGCATGTACAGAAGTGCACATAAAGGCACACTCTTGATTAATATAGCAGCAGCAAAAATTCATACATTGCTGTACTTTGATGTTGCTTCTGTGGTTGTTATTAGGAAATTGTGAAGTTGAGATGCAATGATGATTCTTAGCTCATCCAGCAGCGCAATCACCATTTAATTGATGTTACACATGGATTCGTTTGGTTTTTTTGTCTCATGCTCAATACATCATGCTAGGAGTGGCATAAACAACTGTCATGAAATGGTGGTAAATCTAAATATTCAGCTTCTCTTTTCATTTGGACTAATTTGTACATTTAAAAATAGCTTTTAAAGCCAAATGTTTTAGAGTTCATCAAGTCTGAATATGTTTTTCTGTGCTCACTTTCAAAACCATTCTTATTAACTTGACATTTCAACAAATCCTCTGGTAGCTAAGTTTCTAAGAATAATCTGCAGAACACAGTATGGGCTTAAAAAGCTACAGTAAAGTGCTAACATAAAATTCACAGCACTGAGTAAAAGTTTCATCCATCTTCTTAGAACCTAGTCTTACGTTTTTAACAATTAGCACTGGAAAAAAAAACTTGTTTCAAAGGTAAATATTTCACGAAGAATACAATGAACATGACAATTTTATATATATATATATATATATATATATATATATATATATATATATATATATATATATATATATATATATATAAAATAGTCTAATATATTTCATGATAACTGTAATTTAACCAGTTTTTCTTTAGACTTTGGCTTTCTAATCTAAACTAAAGTAAAACTTTAAGAAATTCACTTTGGGCTGTGTCGATGGTCAGTGATACAGCATTTTTGGACATTATTTATCTCAGCACTATCTCATTAGATAATTTCCATGTAATCTCTATCTACTGATTTGTGCTTAATTATCAAAGGCAACATGAACCACACCTTATATCAATTTAGTTTCCCCCTCAAAACCGAGTTTCCATGCCAAACATACTTAACCTGATCGAAACTCCAAAAATCATAAAGAAGTAGGGTATTCCGGATGAACCCCCAATATGTTACGTTCCCATGTGAAAAGAAGTTCTGGAGGAATGACGGGATTCACTAATTTCTTTTAATTCTTTGGTTTTACCAACAAGTCATCATCTTTTGGTCAACTGAGACTAGATGGGAAGCAAGAACCCTTAATCCCCCCCTCATAATACTCTCTGGCTTAATCCTAGTCATCTCAAAATGTATCATTTACGGATAGGGTCTTAACAGGGTTCTTGTTGAATATATCCAGAAAATCTACAAGGGCAGGAATTCAGGACAACAAGAACTGACTTTGTTCAACGTTAGAGGAGAAATGGCCAGGCTTTAGGTTCTTCACCTGCTCTGTGAGGCTGAGTCCAACCATCCTACAGAGGATGCTAATCTGTTTCTTGCATTGGGAAACTCATGTCTTATAGACCATAATACAGGGGTGGGCAATTTCAGTTCCTGAGGGCCGGTATCCTGAAGGTTTAGATCCTTCCTTTATCAAACACACCTGAAGCAAATGGCTGAGTTACCTCCTCAGTATGCATTTAGTTTCTCACAAGTCTCTCAATCAACTAATTACTTGATTCAGGTGTGTTGAACCAAAGGCACATCTAAAAGTTGAAGGATACCGGCCCCCAGAAACTGGAATTGCCCCCCTTGCCATAATAGGTGGTTCAAATGTTGCATGATTGAAACTTTTGTCTTAGCATCTCAGACAGAAGCACCATTTCACCTGAGCAAAAGTAGCTCACATCTGTTCATTCATCCAATTTAATCTTCAAGTCATTCATTTTTGAACCGCAGTCGGCCTAGGCAGAGGGCCGCTCAAATTGAGCCTGGTTCTGCAGGAGGTTTCTTCCTGTTAAAAGGGAGTTTTTAATTCCACTGTCACTACATGCTTGGTGTGAGGGATTGCTTAGAGTCACTGAGTTGAAAGCATGCATAGAAAACTTTGGACTAATCTGACTGTTTGAATTGCCTCTGTAGTGTGCCTTAAGATGACAAATGTTGTGAATTGGTGCTATATAAACAAACTGAATCGGAGTAGTCATGGGAAGAACTCCTGAATACACATAAACCCTCTGCTTGGAAGAAAAACCTAACAATAACTGCTCAATATGGATTTCAGTATGTTGCCTTAACATCAGTTCAGGCATCTTTTCTGGTATTGTAGTCATAAAGGTAACCAGGATTCCAACAAAGTTCAGGCAGAACTTTCAGATGAGAACAAGCAAGCTCAGTGGTTGAGAGGCAGAACAGGTCAGGATAACAGGAACACTACGAAACACTAAAACTGCTTTCTCCACTGAACAAAGACAGGAACAGGGTCTGCTAAGTAAAAAAGAGGAAGAACATTATCAGGAAATCAGGAACACCACGAAACGCTAAAAACCTCTCTCACAACTGGCCCTCGAGAACATGAACTATGGCTTCAGCAATGATCTCAAACTCAATGATATGGTTCTGATAGCTGGGACTGAGCAGTATATAAAGAAGCAGGAACAGGTAGATTAGATGGTCAGTAATTGGAAACTGGGCAGAGTTAGGCAGGTGAATGAAATGAGCAATTAGGCCAGCCTTCAGAGCCATGATCGTGACAATTGTAGAAACTTTAACACTGTGATGAGGAACTTCATCTCAGTAGGATGTGAAAAGCACCTAAAGACAAGCACTCACAAGTTTGTTTTGAATTTTGAAGGAGCCTTTTCACTCAAGATTCTTTCTTTGAGACTGTAAAAAAACATTGTCAAGGCTGTGCTTACAGGTCTGAGCTAAAACTAGACTGATTATAGTCCAAAACTGATCCGTTTGTAAGATCTATACATAGTCATATACTCCAAGCTGATGTTGCAAAAATATCTATAGTTAACCAAAATGTGTTTATGAGTTTGCTTTTTTATATTCATGAAGAGAAGAATCAACTAAAAGCATATAGTTTTAGAAATCCAGAGGATTATACAGTTTTGGTTCTTAAAAGGTAGAATGAGTCATAGCTGGAAATAAGGAAATGCTCAAAGTTAAATTTTTTTCAAATCCTGTTGGGAACCTTACCTTTCCTATTGGCTTGTAACCTATTTGGTGAGTTAGCATCTATGTCTTAATCTTTTACCCTTTCTATTCATCTGTTATATAAATTATTTATAGAAATGATCTAATAGGTATAGTAGTTACATTGTTTTTTCCATTGTTTTCTGTCTTACATTTTTTTGGAAGCACTTTGTTCAGCCATTATGTTATTTTTAAGTGCCTTAGAAACAAAGTCAGTGACATTTAACAATGAACTTTGACCCTAACTTCAGATGGGAAACTGAAAGTTTCGGTTTCCACAGTTTTTTTTGTAGAGCTTGTAGCATGTATTTTCTCATCAAGGTTACCCCTGGTGGTCTTTAAACCCAGGCCAGTAAGATCCACTATCTAACCCAGAGGTCTTCAACGTTTTCAAAGCCAAGGACCCCAAACTGATTGCGAGATGGAGCGGGGACCCCCTAATTATATATATTGTATGAAATTGTATTATATCAACCTGGTCCTATAGTTACTCTATTACATATGGAGTCATGTAACGAAATTAATTTCTCCCTGGGATTATTAAAATATTTCTGAATCTGATTCCTGGTTGATGGGACAGGTGTTGTGAATGAAACGGTGCCCAGGTTTAAAAGAGCTCCTGTGTGTCGCTGAATGTGTACATTGATGACTGAAAGACATCTTCTGCTTTCATTTATCTGTTTACTACAGTGTGTTGAATTCATGTTAATGTGTATTTAAAGACATTTTAATTAGTGCAAAAAATTGCAGGAGGGAATATAAAAAAAAGTAATCAACCAAGACTTTCGCAACCCCCATGCAGTACCTCTGCAGACCCCCTAGGGGTCGCGGACCCCCTGTTGAAGACCTCTGATCTAACCCTTTTAACAGCTCCCTGTTAGTGAAGAGGTTGGGTTAAATTCAATTAATGTACTTGGTACACAAAGGTTGAGATCAGTATTTCTACTTGATTTTTTGATTGATCTGGTTGCCACAAGGGAAACAAGCTAACTTTGAGCTTGGATTAAGAAGAACTAATGAAACCTATTGTATTGAGTGTTGTGCAGGTTACCAATTCAAGAGAGTCTAGCACAACTGAATTCATCTGGGCATCCGTGTGTTCTCTCTGGGTGCTCAGGTTTCCTCCCACAGTCTAAAAACATAGTGTAAGTGTGTGTTTACACCCTGGAAAGGGTGTACCCCGCCCGTAGACAGCTGGAGCACCCCTCGCGACCTCGCTTAAGGGTGACAGAAAATGGATGGATTGATGGATGTTTTGGATGTTTCACTTCTTATGGCATTTAAAAATACTTATGATCAGATTACATGCGCATGAAGCTGGTTTCATCCACCCTTTATTGGTATATTGTTTGTAAGGAGACTGACCTTCTTTGTTTTTAACTGTTGCTTAATATTACATAGGTTTTTTTGTTGATTTCTTCAAAATGTAGGTTTCTTAAAAATTAATTATAAGCTGTTCCCACTGCCACTAAAAGCCGATTCCTCCCAGGTTTAAACAGGTTTTTCGGCCAGTGGGAAAGGGGTATTAGTTACTGTGCAAATACTTTTAAAGGATGCCGAAGCTTCTTAGGTTTGTTTAACCTACTTTTGGTTTGCCTTTCTTGCTAGCTCCAAGTTTGCAGGCTACTGCTCATTGTCAACATTAAATATTAAAAGCTGTCCTCTGTTTAGGCATCCCTGGAAATGCTCCTTCTTGACTTAGGAACCAGGAAGCACATGTGGCCGACAAAATGCAGCAAAGTAGTTCCGGACCATATTTCTTGATTTGAAAGAGAACAACTTTGCAGTTAGATGTTTTTGGTGGGGAGGCTTGATTGTCCGTAGGAAATGTTACTTCCACCCCAGTAAAAAAATTAGTATACAGTCAATTTCTTAACAGTAGCTTTTAAAGATATTAAATTCTTACATTAATCAATTAATTGTAAATCATTCTGTTTCCAAGTTATTCTTTCTTTAAATATATCTGTCTGTAATTTAGCGATTGGATTAGTTTTCACCTCAAATTCCAACCTGTTTTGGATGTTTTCCCTTTTCCTCTTCTACTGGTCTTTTTTTTTATTTTAGCAGGGTCCCTTGAGGAATTAGGGTGCTTCTTCTTAATGATCTTGAATGGTGCAGCAGTGGCAGTATGTGGGCTGTTGGTGTAGGCGATGGGAGATAGAAGAGCAGAGCTCCACGGCACCTCATTAGGCCCAAAACACCCGAGCTGGAGGCACATTAAAGAGCAGCCATGTCTTTCAACATGTGCCTGCGAGCCTCCCTTCCCCGTTCTCTCGTTGCTGGAGCACCTCCTCATCCTTAGGATGCACCCATACATGCTCAGAATGTAGGTAGAGAGAGACGGAGTGGACTCGTGTGATATAAGGACACAGGAGACTTTTTCTAAATGGTGCGATAAAAGTGGTCCACATATCTGTGACTAGTAATGAGATGCATATACTCAATACTACCAAAAATGAGAAATAGAAACTCCAGACGGTGATAGAATCTGCACAGACGCGCTAGTTTTTCTTAGTGCGCTGGCAAGGCATGGATCACCGTAATCCATTAAAGCCCTCCACCTCTTCACGTACTCTACTGAAGTGGAGCTGGCTCCTCTTCTCTCTGTGAAGTTTGGCTTTGGAGGCTTCAGCAGGTCAGCCCCTTTGTGATCACTGTCATATTGATGAAGGACCCAGTTTGCTGTCGGTCCAAGACCTGCCCAGGCTTCAGCCGACATACGTTTGAGGGGAAGTTACTCCATGTGCAGGCACATCGGAGGAGCAAAAAGGACTGTTTGTTAATGATCATATTTGATCTGCTATGGGATTTATTTCATGTTTACGATTGAGATTTAGCAGTAAACAAGCCACCAGGAGAGAACGAGAGCTGTTTGGATGTTTTAATAAAATGCGTGTCTTTTTCAAGTGCTGAAATCAATATCCCCCACGATCATAAACACCAGGGCATTAGAGAGTGATGCTCATAAGGACGTACAGAGTGTCATTAATGCAGTTTATTTCAATTAGCTCCTTGCTGGGCGGGCCACAAATGCCCACAGGGATATTTTGTTGAAAAAGAGAGCCGCGAGCGGCGGATTGCCAGCTAATGTGATGATGTGATGAGAACGTTTGGTGCCATAACAAGCAACAAACTGCAAAGTTTTAATTAAAGCCTTAACAAGCCTGCGATCTTTCACTCACTAACTCAAAAAGCGAGAGAGCCGAAGGTTTTTCTAACTGACTCAAAAATGCTTTTAGATGAAAGGAAGAAGAATTACATTTTTTTTTCTCTCTCTCTCTTAGACTGTCAAAACAGAACTAATCCTAAAGTTTAAAAGCTCCTTGCCAGCAAATTTGAGAACAGAACAGTGATTGCCAGCAAGCGGAACATTATTATGAAATAAAATACAACACAAAGGAGAGCCTTAAGGTTTCACCTCTGGAGTGGCTCCCTGTTACGGGTGACACAAGCCATTATTTTTCTGTTTTCACTGTATTTCATTTAAATTTCCATTCCGCGTCTGAGAAATGAATATTTGATCTCCCCCCCCTCTGAACCTGTCACTGATGGGCCTTTGAAGCTGCGAGACACTGCATTGTGTTTGTGACACTGCGGGATATACAGGAGAAAAAGATCAAACTTCTCTGCCGAGTAGGGGGAACAGGGAAAGGTAAACACGCCGGGCGGCTGGTTTACCTGTTTAGAGGCCCCTCTTTGTTTCCAGGGGTCGGACCACAAATGTTTGGGGGCCACAATCCTGCACAGTGTTTGCTTTCTGGGAAACCACAGTCGACTTTAATGTTTTTTTGTGAGTTTATTTTGAGAAAACTGCTTCAGTTTGCAGAAAAAAACTTTCCCTTTGAGACTTTACTGTTACCATGTAGCTTCCCAAACTGCTGCTGAGAGTTTTTGAATCTAGTGAATCAAAGCAATGCTTGTTTATTTGTATGCACAACATCCGTAAACATGTGATTTTAAGTGTTTTACAGGAATATGAAGAAAAAAAGTTGAAGAAAAGTTTCTGAAGTCTTTGAAAGAAAACACTAATTTTAAACAAGGAAAGAGCTCAAATAGATCTATTATGTGAAGTAAAATTCACTTGATGACATTGTATTTTTTCTAATCAGATTTTCAAATAGGGTCTATTTAAAATTAAAAGGAGATCAATTTTTTTTAAGAAATCAATAGAAATATATATAAATTATGTATTAATAAGCAACATTAGAAAACAAACAAACAAACTAAAAAAGACAAACAAAAGAGGTCAGTCTCTTGACAAACAATGCACTTGTAAATGGTGGAGAAAACCAAATTACTGGCTACATAAACTGATCATAAGATCTTTTAAAAGTCCTATGTTTAGAAGTAAAGTGTCACTGTCTTGGTTCTGTTAAGTTTTCTTTTGAATATACAGTATTATTTTGCTTCATGTTTTTTAGTTTCATTGGTTTTAATTAATATTTTTTTTTTGTGTTTTCTGGATATAGTTGAGTTCTTAGGGTTTTCTTTGTTGCCCTCTGGCTACATTCACACTTCAGCCTGAAGTGACCCAAATCCGATTTTTTTCCCCATATGGGACCTGGATATGATCTTTTCATGCCAGTCTGAACAACACAGATCCGATTTTTTCCAATTTGACCCAGGCCACTTGGCTATGTGGTCCTGATTCCGATACGAATCTGATCTTTTCAAATGCGACCTGTGTCTCAACAGCCAGGTCGCATTCATCCAACCTGAACATCATTAATACCCGGCAAAGGTAACTATTATGCGTCTTGCTACACAGAAGCGGCAAGAAAAATAACAACAATGGCAGATGATGATGCGGAGAGCAGTACTTATGTTGTTTATGTGTAACCATATTGAAAAGATTGAGTTTTCTAGGTGCGCGCCGGCACTACTATCCATGTTTACTTCCGGAAAAAGAGAGCACGCTGGCATGTGAAGTCATTGCGTCCTCTACTGCGCATGTGGGACACTTGCGTTGTATGACTTTAGTTCACACAGGAGATCACATACAAGTCGCATATATTTGGAAATATGAACGGCAACGCGAAAAAAACGGATTTCACAAAAAATTCGGAATTGAGCATCAAGGCCTGCAGTGTGAACGTAGCCTCTGTTGCCCTCTTGTGTTGGTCTCCTTTCCCCTAGCTCCCTTCTAGAATCCTCTCTTCACACCTGCTCCTAATCAACCCATTAGTCCAGTCTTTGTTCAGTCTCCCATATAAACTCTTACTGTGCAGTTCCCCAATGCTCGTTCCTCGTCTTTTCTCGTCTTTTCCTGGCTGCTCATGCCTGTTTTCCCTGATATCTCAATGGTTCTGGTTTGTTTTACATTTTCATGTTGGATTTTTAGATTCCTGACTCAGTTGCTTTTGAATACTCCATTAAACCTACAAGAACTCACCTCGGTCTCCCTGTCTCTGCATTTGGGTCCTCAAAAACCACAACCAAAACCTGACAGAAGGAACCGGCCAACATGTACCCCACAGAGCCAACAAATAAAGTAAGAAAGTTACTCTCCCTCATTAGATCCACACTGGACAGCCTCCCTTTCATCAGTCCACCTTGGAAGCCAGTGAGTACAGTGAAGCAGACATGAAAAGGCTAGAGATGTTTCCTGAACTCCTTCCATTTTTTGTTAAGACTTGTTACATTGCTGAAGCTGAGTCGAATATACAGGATGCTTTTGTTCAGCTTTTAAATAAGCCTTATCCACCTCGACCGCATCCTGTCACATCACCTGCAGCTGCTGCCTGGTCAACCTTTCCTTCATCAGTTCCTTCCACT
>NW_015150947.1:500970-504481 GCF_000732505.1 Cyprinodon variegatus
GTTTTCAGGTCAGAGCACCTTAGTGGGCTAGTTTACTTAGCTCCAGAACCCATAAGGGGGCCAGACCCTGAGCCAGAGCCCATTAGTTGGCCAGACCCCGAGCCATAGCCCTTTAGCGGTACAAAGACTCCTGAGCACACCCTGTGCCACCCAGAGACCCCTGGACACACCCTGTGCCATCCAGAGACCCCTGAGCCTCAGGAAAAACCTAATGGAAAGACTGTGAACCAAGGCCCCACAGAGGTTCAAGCTCTGCAGTCAGCGGCCCCCTCCGATGGTTCCTGTGCCACAGTAGGCTCCTGCTGCAGACACGCCATCGTCCAAGGCTCCTACGGCAGAGACGGCATCCCCCCAAGTTTCCAGCTGATTGCATTGAGTTATTGACTTGAATGCAATCCCTCACACCAAGCATACTTGTAGTGAAAGTGGAGAGGAAAACTCCCTTCTAAGAGGAAGAAACCTCCAGCAGAATCAGACTCAGTGGGCCGAGAATTCAAGACAGTCAGACATCAGGCAGACAGTGCCGCAGGTAGGAGAGAAAGGAGGCCTCTGATCAGTCAATTCTACATCTGCTTTAGACTATGTGCATTTGATGTTTGGTACCTTACCGGCTTTCTCTCCTAGGGACATTCAAAGGAGGTACCATCTTTTGTGATGCTTATTTCACCTCTCTTCCAGCTCCACTACCAATATTTCTTCTATTTGGTTTATGATTGTCCCTCTTTCGTTGTGGCGTGGAAAAATATAGTGCACACCACGCTTCGAAATTGGGCATTAATTAAAAATATCTGCGTCATACCTGCGACAAGCTAATTACACACGACACACTGTTGCGGGAGTATGGGAGTATACACAGCCCTTAATTCCAGCTGAGTGACTATGATCCATGGTCAGGCAGAGGCAGACTGTGAGGACAGAAGTGGGCAGGAGGAACAGGAGGACAAACCTTAGTATCCTTGGTAGGGGGGTGAAGTCCAGGGTCAGAGCCAGGTGATCAGAAGTCCAATGAAGCACCAGAGGGAAATCCAAGACGAGGTCAAGAAACAGTTCCATGCTAGACAATGGGCAGGCAGACAAACTGATCAGGGTCAGGCAGAACAGGTGGACAGACAGGAATCAGAATGCTGGAATAGAGCTCACCAATGGCTTAAAATAATCTGGCCCTGATATTTGATCTAAAGGCTGGTAATATACAACCATGCACACACATTTACACCTAAGGACAATAAAGAGAAGCCAATTAACCGAAAAGTCATATTTTGGGGCTGTGGGAGGAAGCCTGAGTACCCAGAGAGAACCCACGCATAAACGGGAGAACATGCAAACTCTATACAGAAAGATCCCGTGCCAGGAATCAAACCTAGAAATTTCTTGCAGCAAGGCAATAGTTCTACACACTGCACCACCGTGCAGCCCATGAGGGACATTGTGTGTTGTAGCTTTCCAATTGCAATTTGCCATCAATGAGCAAAAGATGTTGCTGTAAAACACAAAATAACTCCCGAACCCTCTTTAAAAGAACCCCGGCTCTAAAGTCTTCCATTGTTGTTGTCAGGTTAGATTATGTGTGTTGAAGGAGAGGGGAGGCCTATGTTAACAGAAACAGGTAAACTTGACAGTTTCTCAAGCAGGTAGATGTGACCAAATAAAGAAGCCACAGTTGGGCAGCTTTAAACTTTCTTACATGGTTTCAAATACAGTCCAAAAGCCCCCCCCAACATATCCAACCACGATACTAAAAACAGCATTAAAGGTCTTTGGCAGTGCAGCTTGTGGAATTCCCCTCTCTGACATCAAATAGCAGAAAAGATGTATGGACTTTGCAGCTTTTTAATTAACGCCAAACCTGAATATGCAATAAGATGAAAGCTGATTGAAGCAGCCAGAGGTGGATAGACATAGTAAAAGAAGCTTTAAAAAGCAAAAGTCATCAAACATAAAAAAAATATAAAAGATAAATAAACCCTGAGCTGTGTTGCAGAAAATCTGATTCTCTGCCCCTAATTATGAAAAATAGAGGGAAAACATGGCCTAATAAAAAGTGGAAATTGAGCACCCTAGTTAGTCATAATTGACTAATTTTGTTTGTAAGGTCATGATAGCACTTAAAGCCTCTCTGGATCTCTTCCCGCAGAAATGCAGCATGCAACAGAGGCAGCCCTTTTGTGTGCCAGCAAGCGCTGATGTGCTTTCTGTTTCCATGCCAACTCACTTTCATCTTTCATCTTTCTTACCAGCTCATCCTACGCTTCAGATGAATTAGGTTTGTTACAAATTCTTTTGAAGTGCACACACACACACACACACTCCCCCCACCCCACCACCGCCGTACCACCCCACTTCAGCGAAACAAAACAAAAACACTGAGGAGCTACAAATGTAAGCCAGTAATCTTGCACGTTTCGGGTCCTTGGCTAACCAATAGTGCCGTGGACGGGATATTTCCACTTCATTTCAATTTGGAAGACGTCCTCGCTCCTTCTACCTCTTGGCGTCCATTTTCTGCTGTTGTGTGCAGCACCGCGTTGCACGGTTCATTTCCATTATGAAGACGGTCGCTGAGAGGGTTGTATTGTAGGTTAGTAATGATCTTCAATTACCCTGATGCCAATGCCTAAGGGGTAAAAAGGAAGGTGGGGGTCTCTTAAGGATCAAAGGGGTTAGACCTGAAGAAGTCTTCTGTGTCCTTGCAGATGCATTTTCTCAAAATGATCCCATGAATTCTGCCTCCGGATACAGAAAGGTAATTTTCAGTCCTCAAGCTGTGTGCTTCTATAATGGAAAAGAAATCTGGGACAGCCTCCCACCAACCATAGCTCTGGACAGATTTATGATAACATAACCTTATTAATTCTATACTTTGCACCTTGCCGCTTAACTTTAGACATATAGAAATAGATTGTATTTTGAACATTTAATGACGGTTGGTACCATGACGGCAGTGACAAAGCTTAACATAAAGTACTAATGTTGTAGTCAAGACCACACCAACCAAGCACAAAGAGCACAGAGACAAGGCCAAGACCTTTTGAGGCCGAGACCAAGATATTTAGGCCAAAACCGATACAATTAGAGACCAAGACCAAAACCTTCAGAGATAGAGACCAAGACCAGACCAAGACCTGGTCTTGGTCTCCAAAGGTCTTGGCCTTGTCTCGGTACTCCTTGGTCTTGTTTGGTGTGTACTGACAACAACACTATAAAGTACTTATTTTTGACTGCAGGTTTGTGCTTTGAAGCCCAAATCTCCAGTCATTTACAACTAACAAACCAAAAATAAAATTTTATTGAAATTTTGATTAAACAATGCATGATTAGTTTGCTATCTTATTCAATCTGAGAGTAATTCAGCTACAGGTTATTGTCTTATAAGAGATGAGAATATTTTTTTTTGGATTAAGATTCATCCAGGTCTATATAATACATTCTTTTACAGCTAAACTGCATCCTTTTTCCTTCACACATAATCCAATGATACATGATTTGGCCTTCTCTTTAATCGTCTCTCAGG